>NC_034409.1:10709495-10826037 GCF_002078875.1 Numida meleagris | reverse complement strand
AGGAGAGGAGAGGAGAGGAGAGGAGAGGAGAGGAGAGGAGAGGATCTTTCCTGTCATAAACTTCAAAAAAACTCTCACACAAACACAGATATTCTAGAATCAAACAAGCATGCAATCTAGCAACACAATTATCAGCACTCAACAGCCCCTAAGCACAGCATGTGACACGGCAAAGTTTTGATACGTCAGCACCTTGTTGCTGAAATACATACCTGCTTTCTGCCACATACAAGGCCACTGAACACTGTTTGGTTTTCTGATTTGTCTTATCTGACATTTCTTACTCTTGCCATGCTTAATATGCTGTGCACTGAATGTATACAAAGCTCTTTGTTATCTCTGTTTCCTATTAGCAGAGGATTTATGTCATTGCATTAGAATGCTATTGCAATGAATAAACTCATCACCACTCTGAAAACAAAAACAACATGAAGAATAGGAAGGAAAAGAAGACTCAGACACACATCCGGAGAGAAAGAAGTTCTAAAAGTTCCTAAAAAAAAGTATATTTTGGCCATATATGTATGTCTTGGCTAGCCAATATCCCAAACAAAAAATGTAAGGGCTTTGGCCCAAAAAAAGTAGAATAGCTGACATTTTCAACACTGGAGATGTGCTTCAAAGAAAATTCAGAGAGTGATGAAGAATGAATGTTTGCTCCTGTGTGCTCAGGAGCAAGCAGCAGGACACACTGGTCTCCAGTTAACCCTGCCATCCTCTTTCATGACATCAAAGCAGGGTACAAAAGTTTCATTACCCTTTATAAATATCACTGCCTTAAGGAATATTACACAAGTCAAAAGTTCAGAGAATGCATTTCTTTTTTTTAACAAACAAATGTGGCAGAGAAGAAGGGTTCAGAGAAATCTGAATAGAGAGACATAAAATATCTTATGCTAACTATTGGCCTACAATAATAGGAATGGGCAGAAGCAGGACTAAATCTAATACAAGACTATTGCTTCTAAAGGAGATTAGGAGTTGAAGACTTAAGAAAACTACATTTCTGGTACAGCAAAAATCATAAAGCAGTCACGGAAAATATCTGTCTCTTAATAAGAATAGAAGATGACTCAATCTCTGTGAAAAAAAAACAATAAAACCTTTTCTATCCCTCCAAAATGAGGCCAATCTACTGAGAATCAAAGAAATTTGGCAATTTATTCCTTGAAATCTTACTGTGGATATTGGTTCCCACTATTCTTTTATGGCTCAGCTGGAATAATGGCTGGATATTTCAGCCCTGGAAGAAAAGCTGAAATATCATGGGACTTGTGGCAGTAGCTCCTGTTTCTTCAGAACAGCAGTAGTTGGATGTTTCCTGAAGTTCTGTAACTTTCAGAGTTATTCCTCTGACACAAACTGAAACATGATTTCAAACAAAGATAGGAAATTAGCAATGCTAATTCTCCCACAGGGCTTGGTCCAAGCTCATTAGACCTCCCAAGTTTTTGTTAACACACCAGGCTCCCCACGCAGGGTCATGTGAATGGTTACATCCTCACACCAGGGCATTTGCAAAGGGTGTGTGGGGCGTGCTGGTGAGAATCTGAAACCAAGGGCTTCTGCAAGAGAGCATGCCTTCCATAAAGTGTTCCCAAGTTCTTACTGCTGTGCAAGGCCCTGGTCTCTGCTCTGTGACCTCATTTCCCAGTGCAGGACAGTCAGCTGGGTTTGGCATGCATTGCTCCAGAGGCGGCAGGGAGTCATGACGTGGAAGGGCTGGATGTACAGGTGATCATGTGAGTGAGCCTTCTATATAAAGCACATGACTTATTGGACATAGTGTTAGTAGCAATAGAAAACCTTATTAAAAAGCTTAATGAAATGCAATAGAAAACATCATTTTTAATAGGGCAGAAAGAGAATGTATCGATGCATACTTTATCAAACAAAGTGACCCTAAAGCCATACAAAAGGAGTAATTCTGAGAAAGGATTGAGTGCAAATGAAATCACAGAATCATAGAACCAAAGAATCATTTGAATTGGAAGAGACCCTTAAGGGTCATCTAGTCCAACTCCCCTGCAAAGAAGAGAAACATCTGCAGCTAGGTCAGGTGCCCAGAGCCCCGTCCTGCCTGACCTTGAATGCCTCCAAGAACAGAGCCTTCACCACACCTCTGGGCAACCTGTTCCAGTGCCTCACCACCCTGACTGTAAAAAACATCTTCCTTATATCCAATCTAAATCTCCCCTCATTTAGTTTGAAATCATTTCCCCTTGACCTGTCACAGCAGACCCTGCTAAAGAGCCTGTCCCCTTCTTTCTTACAGCCCACCCTTTAGATACTGAAAGGCTGCTCTCAGGTCTCCCCAGAGCCTTTTCTTCTCCAGGCTGAACAGCCCCAGCTCTCTCAGCCTGTCCTTGTAGGGGAGGTGTTCCATCACTTGGATGATTTTTGTGGCCCTCTGGATGCACTCCAACAGGTCCACATCTCTCCTGTACTGAAGACTCCACATCTGGACATAGTACTCCAGGTGAAGTCTCACCAGCAGAGGGGTGGGATCACCTCCCTCATCCTGCTGGCTGCATTTGGTCATGAAGTGAAAGCTGGCAGTTCAGCTTGGTGTGTTTATCAGTAGCAAACCAAATCTTGACTTTATTGAGGCTCTACCCATCCATATAATAACTGACTTGGCTGTAAAAATAGGCTACATAATAATGAGGTTTTTGATAATGTTTCTCAGCACAAATGTTTCACAGTAGCTTCATTTGTTGCCTAACACTGCATAGGGAAATCATAAATTCTAGTTGGAAATATATAGGCCTTTATGGTCTCATAATGTATTTGTTTCTATTACAGCTAGGGTTAAGCTGTATAGAGTCAGTCCTGCAGGCTAAGTAATAACAGGTTTAATTAATGTGTTAAAGCCATTTAAAGTATTCAGCTGTCTAAGTACAACAATTCTATTCATCCATGCTGACTGAATAGCAATAATTGCCTAACAGCAAATTTAGCTGTGAGACAATGCAAGCATTCAAATAGCAAAAAGAAGGTGTAGTAATTAGTAAATATGGTAAAACTTATAAAGTAAGTGTTCATAGCACAAAAATGTGATAGAAAACTATATTAAAATAATAAACTGTACTTATATTTACACTTGGTAAATAAACATTTTGCCTCTCAAAACAGTTTATTTCTTCCTCCAGAAAAGCACATAGTCTCACAGCTGGCATCCAGGAAGAGCTCTAATCCCATTCTCTACACGTGTCCAGTGAAACATCAATGAAATTGACTTACTTTATTTTTGGAAGTTTTCATCCTGAGTAGGAAAGGACAATACTGAACTTCATTTCTGTGACCAGATCAGATGCTCTGGCATGAAACTTAGCATCTTTCTTTTGGATATCACTTACAAGGAGTATAGAAAGTGCATTATTCATATGGATACTGTTCATTTATTTTTAGTAAGTTCCACAAAGAAATTTGGTGGAAGGGAAAAATTGGACTATTGTCTCCAAATAAACATGTTAGTGCTCTCCACCTTATGTATCAATTTGAATATTAGATTTAAAAAATTAAGGTCATGTATACAAAATATTTTTGTTGTTGTTGTTGTTGTTTTTTAAATAGAAAGCACCAGTTATGAATGCAGTGGGTAACAACACTATAACAAGCAGTAACACTGACCAAAGATCCCAGACTTCTTAAAAAACTTTAATTGCATCTTAGTACATGGCCTGGAGAAGAATGAGCATAGCACAGAGAGCACATCACTCAAGCAGCTCCAGGTTAAAAGGTAATAGCTGTTTCACACCACAGAGCAAACAACATTCAAAGTCAGGGATGAGAATAAAAGTGAATATAGAACCCAAACAAAAATGCAAGTGGTGCATCAAACACTGAATTCACAGGTTTAGGCTTTACACTCCTATACATGGGCTCAAAAGCTATGTCTGAGTCTTCAGAATCTACTGACCTGACCCCTATTTAACTTTTCATCTAAAAAAGCAATACCTCCAACAACATAAAGCAACCAAACTCTATTCTGTCTGTACTGCTGCAGGAGAGGTTGTTCCCTGAATCACCAGCCAAACTGCAGCATCAGCTGGGTGTGCCTGGGTGTAGATCCAGCTCCAGTTAACTCTGCAGCACTAGAGCTGGCAGGATCCTTGTGCAAACCAGAGCAGCTGCAAAACATAGGTGGAGTGGTGTCTCAAGCTGTCTGTAATGAGCATTACTTTCCTAAGTGTGGAAAAATATACTGAGAAATATTTAAAGCTGAAAATATAACAAAGCTATGTTTTGATACTGAAGGCAGACTTATTTGACTTTTGAATATCTGCTTGGAAACTTGTCAGTAATAGTGGTTTATAGTTCAGGTTATCCTCTACCTATTCAGATCCAGAAACGTAAAGATACCCAGGTATAACAAGTTGGAAGACATTGGCTTGTGCTCTCATTAATAATTGTCAAGGCTGAAAATAAGCATTACAGAGATCAACCTTCATGATGAACACTAATTAGCTGGCAAAATGCTCAAGAAAACATGTATGCTACAAATAAGCACAATGAGCTTCTAAAAAACATACGAAAAAAGATTCTTTCCATGTCAACGGATCAATTTTAGTATGCCAATGCTTTGGATATTCAGAAATCTTCTTCTTTCTTCTCTTTTACTGATCGGCCTTGTAAGAGGTCCATTGGCTGTGTAGTAGTCAGGCTAAAGTACCTGTACGCTGACAGTGCAATAGATAATCAGCAAGAACAACTGCTGGTAGAAGAGTTTTAAATACTGTAACCTATGCATCTGGACACAGCCTTCTATTTCATCATCATAATCTGTAACCATTAAAAAATATCTCATGCTTCTCAGGCTCCAAAGAAAAGCGGAATCCTAAGAAAGTCAGACCTCTGGCTATTTGGAAAAGGTTTTTTTTGGTACTTTGATATTGCATTCTAGTAAAACAAAGCCTGCTCATCGCTCTTGAAAAATGTCATGCCTTTGAAAACCCTTTTTAACCATCCTATGGAAACAATGACGACACAGACACAGCATATTTGTTATTATTCACTGCTCCTTTGTAAATGAAAATTAGACCAAAAATAGAACAGTAAATGTCCATAGCTACTAAGCACTGGGAATCCACAATAATCTTGGAAGTACATTTACTATTTCTCCATGTTAGGGGGAAAGAAAAAAAAAAAAGCAACCAAATACAGTTAAAACTCCAAAAGATGCTAGGAAATCTATGGTTGTACACTTGACTGCATTGAAAATATGTTCTGTATTTATGTGAGGAATTTCTTTAAATTTTAACGAATGCTGATGGATACTGAACGATTTAATGGCCCTGCGAGTTTACCCTGTCATGCACATATGACTGACCCAGGCTGTGCTGCCTGGTGGTATAATCAAATATAATATCCCCCACAGAAAGACAGAATCTAATCATCACCTGCCAATTCTCACTGATAGTCACAATACTTGCTAATTAGCTATACAGAAAAGGTCAAGGAAGGAGACACCGGAAATGAGATTCCTGCGGTGAAGTCCTACGTACAACTCAGTTTGACCAAAACAACTTACATCTGGACAAAATTAGCACTCATACTCCAGATTCTTTGAACTCAGAGATAGTGGCCAAAGTGGCCTGGAAGCAAATACATACATGTGTATATAAAAACACACACACACGACTCAAAAAGACTTCCAACTAAGTTTTTTTAGGGCTGGTCACCAATACACGCTATAATCTGTGCCACATCTGTTAATGTTACACTTAGAAATTCAACCATAGGCAGAGAAAAAAACAAATGACATGACTAAGTGGAAGATGCATGTGTGGAAAAGAAAGGAAAAGGACACTCATCTTTGAGGGCGCATTAACTGGTGAAGAGTACTGAGCTCACGGATGTACAACACATTGCTAAGGCTCGTAATGCACAATATAAGAGTCTAAAAATGTAAAGAATCTCATTGTACCAGCCAGGTTAAACACTGAAATTCCAACATGGAAAAATATTCTGTTATTATTCTTCAGAGCTTGGAGTTCTTTTAACTCCTTTTTCCCCACTCTGACTCCTACACTGCATACATTCATAACAAAAGATTTATATATATTTATACTTATTTATATATATCCTCAAAGCAGTTTTCCACCATTTCCACTAATATTCTCTCTCTCTAATACTGATTTTATTTTTTTTCTTTTTGACATGGCTTATAACTTTAATTAAATTCTAAATATAAAAGACTGTGTGTCAGTATCAGTGGCGCAAAGCCAGAAGAATGTAATGTTACTGTAAAAACTGGCACAGTTTCATAGTAACTCTATATAGTTTCTTCAATTCAAAATTTAGGTTTGCAACCAGCAAAAGACTTACTGTTAAAATGCTTGAACACATTTGTCACTCCCCATAAAAGCGTGCAGAGGAAGGACATATGTGCCACGTGCTCAGATGTCTTGTTTCTGTACTCTTTCTTCAAAATATTCTTGCAAAATATGCCACCAACAGCACGATGCCAAGTGCCTTACGGGTCACACTGGGCTTGCTTCACAGGACTACAATGATTATATCATGGTGGCGTTGACATGCAGCCATGTCCAAACAGCTGCTAAAGAGATGACAGGATACCATCTGTCAGGAAAACCATGCCCAGCTGCTGTCTAATCTGAAGATTACTTTGCTGACATGATGCAGATGGCACAAAAAGCTTCATTACCAGGTTAGTTAACCAAGTAAAAAAAATATCCAGTGTTACAATTAGCAACATTCTTTCTACAGATACAACAGTAAGGACTGAGGAAAGGGACATGCTCCTCATGACACAGCAGAAGGCAGTACAATCCACCATACAGAAGATGAAAGCAAACAAAATGCTAAAAAATCTAACAGCTTTTGCTGTGTGGCTGCTAGCACTCTCTGCCAGCATCATTTGTTCTTATAAACAATTCAGGTCTGGCCTTTAAGCTGTACCCTCCTCTCACCCCCCTATTACGTGGGAGTGTATCCTGGACCTATGAGCAAGCAGACCAGCCTGCCCTCGACCAGCACCTCTGCCTTTGGCCTACGGAGAAAAGTTAGTTCTGAAGAAGAGCAGATCTCCCACAAAATGCAAGAGAGAATACTCCCATAGCTTGCTTCATCACTTAGATGAACAAAAAAATGATTTTTGTTTTCTAGAACATCAGCTTTTTCCCTCTTATCGTTGAACCAGATTTGAGTTTCTTCATCACTACCTATTAAGGAAATTGATAACACCTCCAAGGACTTCAAAGAGCACAGTTAGCTGACGCTAACAAAGCCCATTGCTTTTCCTTCTGCTGTTTCCAAGAAGAAAAAAAAAAGGTTAGCTGCAAGAAAAAAGATTTTGGAGTATCCCTTTAAAAGTGTTTATGGCCTTACATTGCTATGATCTTGTTTTCTTTGTGATTAAAATTGCATGTTTGTTGATTAGGATAAATTATACAGATTTCATTGCTGTAACATGAAAAGTATGAGTGGAATTTTCCATTTAAGATGTTTAGCAGTACAACTCACTTTTGGTAAGATTTGTTCTGTCTCCATAAGTGCTTCTCGGAACCCCACCCTCCATTAACATTTAAGAAAAAAGAAAATGACATTTCATAATACAGGCATATTGTATAATGTATTTCACAAATCGGTATGCTTTGCGGTCACTGCCAAAGTTCATAAAGAAAAAAAAACAACAGGAAGAATAAAAATACTGATAGGAAGCAATGCTGAATGCTAAAAAGGAACTTTGTTTTAATCACGTAGTTAGTTTACAATTAGCAAACGCAGTAATTCCATTTAAGGTTACAAAATGAAGATGCAGAACTCATAAAGAACAGTGCAGCTAGTAAAGAAGCCAGATGAGTAACATCTCCTATTTCTGCTTTTTTCTTTCTTTAAAGCAGAGTTTTAGATAACAAGGGATGCAAAGAAAACATCAAAAGAGTTGCTCTGCAATTAGTCCTTTTTAGAATGCTTTCTCTATATGCTATTTTTGGTAGAATTATATGAAATACTAATTAAGTAAAATGCAAACTGTCTCTTCGAATACACTGTGTGTAGCTTTAAACTTGTACATGAGTACCCAGTGTCCTGCCTGATTAGTGATCAGCAAATCCAAGGCTTAGGAGTTGTAATTCCCTTTTGATGTCTATGTAAATCATAACAAGATACAACTTAAGATGAAAGTAAATAACAGAAATGTAAGTTCTGATTATGAATTCCCTGTGGACTTCATTGATCCAAACTTAAAACTGTTGAATCCTACCCTGTTGACGTGACTCAGACACTGAGTCCAGGCATACAAAATAAGAAATGCTATTATTGTTCTGTCTTTAGCAGCTACAGTCACCATAATACCCGGCAGATTTGTGTCTTTATTCTCATAGAGTATTTGTGCTGCTCCCTGATGGAAAATTACAGGCAGAGGACTAAGGTACTCGCTCAAAGCATCACAGCATGCTGTTAAGCAATGGGGAGGTGAACTGTCATCTCCAGGAGGCATTATAACTGCTTGGTAAGCCTTCTGCCCAGGCAGAACTGGAAGAAATATAATTGTGCTTTGTTAGTCATTAAAACCTAGATCAGGGTATGCAACACACTGAGAGATGCAGAGAAGGTGCTGTATCATGCTCATGCATTTGTCTAAAGGAATAACGTAGGCTCTCTTGAGCTTGGACAGTTAGGGTGACTTCTCTGTCCTACAGTTTACCTAGCTGATAACATCCTCTGCCATTCTTTTGATGCTACAAACATTATTAAAATGTTAAACATTGTTGCTACCATCTAAAAGTCAGCAGAACAGGTCTGAGTATCTTACAAACAACTGAAATTCTTTACATACTTCAGTAGTGTAGCCTGGAGAAATTCCATTAAATATAATGGCTTGGCTCAATCTTCTTTCAAGAAACTGGAAACTTCTCAGATTCTTAGGGGAAAAAACATTTTATGTTTTCCAAAACAGTGTTTTCCTTTTAAGGGCAACTATGAAATCATAAAACAAATAGTAAACTTTCCACTATGTTTTCCACAAAATCTAGAAGTATTGTTTCATTCAAATATTAAATGCATGTTGTCAGTATTCCTCTGAGTGAAAGTTCTCCTTCCTTTTCCTATGCTGCTGTACTAACAGCAAAATCTACCGAGAGTGAGAAACCACACTGCCCACCCAGCATACACTGCAGAGTCCAGACAGCATTGGTTGTTGTCTCTGCAACATCCTAAACAGTGAAAAGCTGCCAGTAGCCATTCTTTTCTTTTCCTTTTTTTTTTTTTTTCCCCCTCTGCATTTTATAAAGAAGCAGCAGCTCCAAGAACAATTCTCTGGCAGGGTGCTGTACACGCTGACTTGGAAGCTCAGATCTGATTCTAATCCAAACCAGCAGGCTGTGAAGAAAACCATAGTCTCGCAAGGGCAGCAAGCACTTCTCCCTCACCAGTAGTCTGCAGAGACATTGTGTCATCAAAGATTTTATTGTCCCAGCAGGTGGGGGTTATGTACCTTACAGATACTAGCATTTTCAATTACAATCCAAACATGACGCATCAATTTTTAAAGTGAAATTTTTCTGTTAAATGGTCTGAAAAGCATTCTGTACAGTTACAGAACTGTATCAAGATATTTAGAGAGCAGGGGTATCAGTACAACAGACCAGCAGCACATTTACAGTCACAGATATATCTAATGAAAATTTCCTTCTACAGTTTTGAGCGGAACAGTTAGGCATGCAAGTGCTGAAGCCATATTTGATTCAAACTCACTGTAATTAAAGCAGTTATGAATCCTTAAGATCACTGCTGTCACCCACTACATCACCTTCAAATCCCTGCACAACCAGAAGATCAGCTCTGTCACTGGGTACCTGTTGTGCTACCTCCTTACAAACTCTGCATTATTGCTGAGTAGTTTACTCTTCCAAAAAGATTATGTTGATATTCTAAATATTATGTAGATAGACTTTTCTACATATCTCTGCACTTAAAAGTCAACAAGATCGAAGATCGCATATCCCTATGAGCATGGTGTGTGGTATGTCATTACGTTTTGATGCATATGCTGTTTATAAATGCAAGTGCAAGACCTGTACCTGTTTTGGTGCAACAGCCCTTCTTGATATTACTTAGAAGTGTTTAATTGTTGGAGGAAAACCTCGGTGTTTTCCTGGAGCACAGGAAAAGACTGAGATATTAAAAATGATTTGGCTTAAGCAGCTGAACACTTTCCATATGGAAGCCCTAGGCTCTGATCTCTCCCTTTTCCTCCATATGGGTAACTTCAAGTCTAAAAATCACATTCAGAATTGAAAGCCTAATTTAGAGTTTTCCCATATTTCAGTGCTTTTTAGAGGTGCACTCAACTCTGGGTTCCGGGGACCTGTCTTTTTCTAAAGAACTGAACAGTACATAAGACACACAACATTATCTGAACTAAGACTGTCAAAGTAGCTATGATAGTTTCAGACAGAAAAATAAATATGTTTCCCCTAGGTCTCTAATATTTTAATCATGCAAATATTAAGTGATTTTACAGCTGGAATCCCACCAGAAAGTACACACTGTATACATTTAGCATATTAAGTACTCGTCATTCCCTGTGGGAGTAACTGATAAGAAATGCTAACAGGCAAGTGGATTTGGCATGGAAAAAAAGCTGGTGCATTTACAGTCTACACTGGGGATACAGATCCGGCAGCCTTTCTACGTCATTAATGTTTTAACCAGAATCAACATTTACCTTTCATTTCAACTTGCCAAACCCACTTCATTATTATTAGTTTTTTCTATCCTTCGTTATTGCTTATCAGCATAACAAATCACATCAATCCAGCCTGACAAATGCATTCAGCTTCCTGTTCTCCCATGCTCACCCTAGGTGTGATAGCACGGAGGGGTCAGGCCAAGTAAAACTTTAACGCTGAATCCCAAACAAAAAATAAAACCCATCTACAAACTGCCAAAAAGACAATTTCTGGCCTCAACCAGAAGCTCTCACACCTATCCTGCCCTTTCCTGAAAAAAAAGTTCTTCAGTGGGTGATGGTGGCTCACGTTGGCTTGTTCTTTCAAAATCCTATAGCATCATCAATTGTTTGCTCACTCTGCATCTCTGTGGTGATATCACTAACTCAGATAAATGCTGGCCTAAAGTTACATACAGGTGCAGTAACGACTCCTTCCACACAAATGTATTTGTATGTATGAAAATTAAGTTGGCTAAATGTGACTTTTTATCTTTTTATCTTCAAAGTACTTATCTTTAAAACTGGGCAGATCCATGTTGGCTCACCCTAGGTGCTCTTTTCAGAGGTGAAGAAGCTGTATTCAAACACTTGATAAATATGAGCCTTTTGAAGGCAAATTCGTGGAAACAATTTTTTGTTGTATGTCCATAAATTTTACACAAATTTGTAATCCAGTTTCACAAATAGTAAATATTAGAGATATAGCTTATTCCAGAAACTTGTTGCATAGTAACATTACTTACAGTTGGTAGAGACTGTTTGTACAAGTGAAGGCCTTTGAGATTATACTAAAATGCCACTAAAGATGTTATAATACTAAATAAATGTTTTCCTGGATTTTGTTGTTCATAATTTTTTTGCTCGAAAGAGGTAAAAACTTTCTTTGATAAGACCACACAGTCAAAACAAGAGTTTTTTGATGTAGCTCTAGCCAAATCACTTTCCATAACCACATTTAAGGTTGATAAACAACACAAAATCAGGTTATTTCTATTTGAATTTTTCAGACTGAAAGCATGACATATTGTCATGGTTTTATGATTTTTGATTGGTATTCCACATCATAACATCATGTAGTGTACTGGGAGTTAAAGAGCTAATGGACTGTCGATAGTTCCAGTCTCTTGTCTCAGAAGAGAAGAATGAACTACAGCTCCCGGAAGACTTCATTGTTCTGTTTCCATTTTAGGTCTGGAGTGAAAGATAACACTGACTGGAAGTCATGAGACTGTCTCTTTGCTCTCTGTGCTCCCTGGCTGTCTCGCCTACAGCATTAGAGTAAGGACTTTGGTTTCAGACACTCATCTTATTTGATTTATTAGCTTCAATTCCAATCATATTGTATTATATCGTATTATCTCACATTCTGCTATCGTATTTAGTAAATTAAGTTTTTCCCTTAGCTCGTTGCCGCTGTTTTCTGCATCTAGGCCCATCTCCCTACCTTTTCCCTTCCCCCCTTCCCCCTTTCATGCGGGTGGGTCCATGGGTCCCTTCGTCCCCTGTCGCAGAACTAGGCTGAACCGGGCCGAACCGTGACACAGATTTTCTTAATTAATTGTACACAGTACAAAAGAACTTATTCACTACAAAGTAAAGTGAGTCTACTTGATTACTGAATACTGAAAATACATTGGGATTGAAAAACTGACAGTTTCTCTTATTTTAGGAAGAACTGTGGAATTCAAAGGATTTCATGAACTTCAGCTTAAGCTAGGGTGCAAAATTTCTATTTCTTTCTTTAGCACATTGGTTTTTAACCTTTTAGCAGCTAGTCTTTAAATATGCTGCCCTCTCCTGTCATGTGTCACTGCATCTTTCTTTGTCCTCAAAGCCCTGCTGCAGCATCTTCACCAACCTCTTCTTTCTTCCATTTCCCTTGAGATGCTGCTGCTAGCTGCAGCTGCACTTGAAGCCTTTGCCTAATGTGCCCAGAGGGTTTACAAGTGGACTCTACTCCACAGTATGCCTCATTTCCAATAACGAAAGTGAACTAGCACACTTTTACAAATGCATGTGCAGAAGTTCAATACGTTTATTTAATATTAATGACCACAACCACTCAAGTTGCAGCAAGTAGAGATTAAAGATGAGCAGACACTGGATACCACAAAGAATGCTCAATGCAAAACATCAAGTTAAATAACCACGAGACCAATAAAATTATCCTGGCAAAACTTATTGGAAGTAATAATGAAGTTGCATTCCAATTTACATTTTTCTTTCTGGTTTATATGACTCATTCCAATAGCTCAAATTCTATTTCCTTTGTACATATCATACTGCTGTGTTTAGAATTCTGGCTTAACTAAAGTCAGAGTAAGAACATGGGACATCCCTATAGAGGGATCCCAGAAATACTAGTAGACATCTTCAGTACAGGGAACTGAGCTCAGCACAGTAGGAAATATGGAAAAAAAAAAAAAGTAAGTATGAAGGCTGAATGAAATATAGGGGAAATGCCAGGCTTGTAATACTATGCACCACAACACAAATTATGGCATCAGTCCTAGATGGCCAGCATCCCAGACCTGTATCAGGAAATATGCAATTTTACACAAGTAACTAAAAAGGGAATTTCAGAGCCACATTTTGTTCATTAAGTATCTCCACTGTATCGCCACATAAGTTAGTGGCAAAATACTGCCTTATTTTTCTGATTTTATGGATCTCAGATGGTGGTTTTTATAATATTTGGTCATTTTCAGTTTGAAAAGGGATTCACGTTAGAGCCAAACATTATGACTGCAAGTACACTTTTGTAGGAAAGGTTTCATTTGTCAGATTATGGAGTTATTTACCTAAACATTTCATTTTTGAATGAATGGTCCAGATAGCCCTAGCATAGACTGTGATGGAGAGACCATGAAAATAGGATAAATTTTGTAACACATATATAAATATATGGAATACACAGAATATGCAGAAATGTATGAAATGTATTTGTATTTCTGTTTCCAGTCTATGGAAAGTATACAGCTTATTAGCTTCAAACACCAACATCCCATCCTCCTATAAAATGAGTGGAGAAAGAACAGTTTTCGTTTAAAAAATGTTACAGGTTGTAGATTGCTGTCAAAAAGCACCGAATGTATGTTGTACTTATTATACCATTTATTATACCACAGAAGCTAATGTAATGCACCAAATCAAAGTAGAGAAGAAGAATTAGGAAGGATCCGAGTGTCATTATACCATCCTGCAGAGTTGAAGAAGCATCAATATATGCAGTTATGCTTACATTGTTTTTCTGATAAATATGTAATTCTCTAGGGACCATCATTTCAGTTCTTCCAGCACAACCTGTTTTAGTCATCAACTGCAAGTCCAGTAAAAGTTTGCCCTATGAAACTACTGCAAATTACGTCAGTAACTCCTGGCCTTGTCCTTAGTGGATGTAGGGGACAATTGATAAACACTATGGCAATAACAGTTAGAAGACCATTATCAAGTACTCTTCTCCCACACTATGAGTCTTTTCCTTTCCAGACTAAACAAACTCTATTATTTCAAGCTTTCCTTGCAGGTCATATCTTCATACTTCTTATCACTCCTGTTGCTGTCCCTCAGGCTCTTTTGCTTTGCTTACATTTTGGTAAGTGTGGTAACCAAAGCTGCACTCATCAGAGTGGAGCAGAATAATGGCCTCCTGCTCTGAAATAGAGTTTTCCATGAATTTATATGATACATTTATATTGCTACTGATTCAGTTTGCAAAACAGTATGCCTAACTCCAGTTCTGCAATGTTGCTACCCAATTATCTTCCATTTTTCATTTGACCATTTCATTTCTTCTACCTAATTGCACATACAGACTTTGCAGTTCTCCTTATTGAATTTCAATTTATCTGAGATTGCTTTTCAATTCAGTGAGATTATTTTGAGCTCTGACATGATCCTCCAAAAATCCTGTATCTCCTCACAGCTTGGTGTCATGTTCAAATGTGGAAATTCTATTCCATCATCCAATTTATGTTGAAGGTATTTAATGAATGAGATTCCAGACATACAACTTAAAACAACTCTACAGAATTTTTTCTAGTTTGACAGCAAAACAACTACTATTCTTAAACTGATTTCTACCCACTAAGCATGTATTAAATTAACCTAGAACTTCAGTTCTATAGTTAACTTTTATAAATTCAAAAAGGTGGAGTATACAGTAACAGACGCACTTCCTCACATCCATAAAAGCAAATAATCTATCAAAGAAGGAATTTGATCAGACTCAAATCCACTTTCATCCTTATAAATCTACTTTATTTGATTCTGTTCTTCTCGTTATCTCAAAATGAATGAGTTTTCTGGCTCCTTTATTATAGACAGGTCTGTATTTTTTTATGCCTTCTGTTTACCTTTTTACAAAAACTAGCATCATCTTTGCTGATGCACTGTGCTGATTCACTTGGACATTATCATCCTCCAAGGACTCTTGAAAAGATTCACTAATGCTGCACTTACGAAGTAAGAAAAACAATCACCTATTATGTTCTTAAAAATGAAAACACAAGTCTGTGGTGTTTAACTGTGAGATCAGAAGCCCAGCATTGTTTTGGTTGGTGGCAGGAAGCGCTTCACCAACCACGTTTTGAGCTTCGGTAGACTACAGATATTGCCAAGGAAGACATCCATCAAATGTTTTGGACTTGGAAGACCTGCTTTGGAGGTAAAGATAAATTTGTTAGAGACCTGGAGTACTTCACTCTACACATAGTCAGTACCCAGGGAAGTTCCTTGAAAGTTATATGTATTTACTAGTACAGATATAGCCTTGGAACTGAAAGATTGCATTAACTTTCCTTAAAGCAGTCTAGTGTAAACTTAATCAGCCTTTCATGCTTGAAAATATCTGGTTTGTCTGAATATGTTTTTAATTTCATCCTACCATATTACAACATTCCTCCCCACTGAAATAAACAATGAAACCTGTAAAGAGAACGTGCTTATTTCCCACCTTTTTAGTTAGCTGCAGATCTGTACTCTTCTTTCCCATTTCTTATCCACAGAATCATAGAATGATTAAGGCTGGAAGAGACTACTAAGATCATCTAGTCTGACCATCAACCCATCCCCACCATACCCACTAATCATGTCCCTCAGTGCCGCATCTACCCTTTTCTTGAACACCTTCAGAGTCGGTGACTCCACCACCAACGCCTCACCACTCTTTTGGAGAAAAAAGTTTTCCTGATATCTTACCTGATAGTCCACTGGTGCAACTTAAGGCCACCTCTCATCCTATCACTGTTATATGGGAGAAGAGTCCAAGCCCCACCTCATCACAACCTCAGGCAGTTGTAGAGACTGATAAGGTCTCCCCTGAGCCTCCTCTTCTCCCAGCTGACAATCCCAGATCCCTCAGCTGCTCGCCACAAGACTTGTGCTCCAGACCCTTCACAGCTTTGTAGCCCTTCTCTGGACACACTCCAGGGCCTTCATTTATTTCTTGTAGTGAGGAGCCCCAGACTGAGCACACTACTTGAGGTACGGCCCCACTAGTGTCAAGTACAGGAGACGATCACCTCCCTGATCCTGCTGTCCACACTATTTCTGATACAAGCCAGGATGCCATTGGCCTTCTTGGCCACCTGGGCACACTGCTGGCTCATGTTCAGCCAGCTGTCAGCTAACACCCCCAGATCCTTTTCCTCCACACAGCTTCCCAGCCATTCTGCCCCAAGCAGAATATATCTTGATATTCATAGCAAGAATGAAAGATTAAAAAGTCTTCACAGTACCTGCAGTATCAGGCTTACAGTGTATCATCCCACTGCTCTGAAGCAAGACTTGAAAATAAGAATACATCATTTCTTCTTCTCTGACTTCAAGTGACAAGAAGAGTTTGTAGGCCAAAGTTAAGTTTTTCTGGATTTATTATTAAAAACACACACTTTGAAATATTTCTATTTCAGTTTGCTTAAAAGTACTGCAGAACATTTCACTTCTGTGGAGTTTTGTATTCAGTCATTCAACTTCAGAAGAAAACTAGCACTGCAAATTCAAACATTCAGAAGATGGAGTCTGCCCGAATAAAATGGAATTTGACCGCTATGTTATTGTGAATTATAATGTTATGAATTATAATGTTTTTCTTAATTACATTAGCATATTTTCCATAGGACTCCAATTAACTCATCCAGTGCATGGAATATTGAATAACCTTTAAGTAATCTTATATATATATTTTTTTTTCTTTCCTCAAGGATAGGAATTATTCCATGTCTTCTGGAGAGCGTATTTTAAACTTCTCTGAGTGCTACATGGTATAGTTTTATGTGCCTAAAGAAGTGTTATCTAAGGGACTATTATAATCTGTGTTAATTATTGGATACATAATTCAGTTTAAAAAAATATAGTATGAAATTGAAGAAACAAAAATATATATTTTTAGACTAACACAGCATAGTACTTTGCACGACCAGTTTCATGTTGCTTATTACCAAGCCTCACGTTTAAATATTTTGCAGTTCTGCAATCAAACAGAGGTATCTCATCCCCTGCTGGAAGCACTCTGTGACCGGCTGAAAATGCTACTTAATTGACGGGTCTACCATTATCAAGGTACAGAAAAGGAGAGGACTCAGTTCCTTCAAAAATGTTGAGCTGAAATTTTCCTGCCTTTCACTTACACTTTCTATACTCTACAACAAAAAGAAGGAAAAGGGAAAAGAAAGGCAGTAGCAATCCATAGCCAAGAATCATATCTCAATTTCTGGTTCATTCCAAAGATAGAGGTAGTATGCAAAGAAATTGCATAGTAATTCCACAATGATCATGAAAAAAAACTGAAGTGAGTTAAATTTAGGCCACTTCCTAGCCTTTTAGTGATTGACTTGATCCTTCAGTAATGCTCTCTTCACATGACTGCGTTTTGGAAGAGTTTTGTAATGACTGTAATTCTCAACTGTGCTCACTCATCAGTTCTATTTCCAGGCTGATGTAAAGGGGGAGCTCTGTGAATAGCTGACCTGATATACTAAAAGGCTTCACATTTCACAAGCTCTTATGCTTTCTGATCTTTAATAATATAGTTTGTCAGTTTTTCAGTTCTTATCCAACCCAGAATCCTATCAAAGAGAGTCAGCAGGAGATGAGATGAGACCTTCTGAGATGAGAGCTTCTGCAGCAACATTTAGGTCATGGGAATCTTTTCAGTGACTTCAGCAGCTAGTGGATCAGATTTTTAAAAGATGCCAAAAGTGAGAGTTTCTCTGGATTTCACAGAGCTATGAATTCTTCAGATCACTATTCATACTATTTGCAGCACACACTAGTATGTACACTTACTCGTGACAACACTGGGCTTAGTCTGCAAGGCTGATGTCCGTATACAGAAGATCTCGACCTGTTCATACATTCCAAGAGAGACTCCGAGGCTCAGAGCTAAGGTAACAGAGACCTTTGAAGTAGATTATAAATGTAAGTAGTGCACAAATAACATAGTGGTTTTGTTTCTTGCTAGAGGAAATTTTCAGTGTATTTATAATGTCCTTTGATGCTCCCTGTAAATTTGCAAACAAGAGGCCACAGGTCCTCTTGATGAAACTTAGGTTTTAAATATATGTAAAACAAGTTGCTGAAAGAGTTTGGAGGAGTTTGAAGTAAACAAACAGAAAGTTACACATACATCACCAAAACATGGCTTAGTTAAATTTTAAAAGGTCAACTAGGCAAGTTTTGGCTCCCACATGTTACAAAGGGTTGTTTAAATAGCTCTTTTTAACTAGATATTTAAACTAAGAGCACCTTGTCTGAACAAGAGATTAAGATATACACTGACTATGCATTTCAGTACTTTTTAAACAAACCCCCACAAACTCTCTTCATTAGAATTAAACAGACAAAATTAGAGGAATGACTGCCCTTTCTCCTACAAAAAAAACTTCTCTCATTTCAAGAGCAGAACCTGAACGAAACTTAACATGCAGATCTGAAATGTTCAGATAATTTTATCCCAAACAATGAGAAGGTATTTTCTCAGGACCTCTTGTCATATTACATGTTCTATTTGGAAGCAAATCTAGAGAGGAAACCTGACATGGCATCAATGGAAATTAGAAGCAGATTCTGTTATATGGGCTGTGTGCTACACGTTAAGTGAGAACTGAAACAGGTGCCAGCTTAACTGAGAAGTCTGGAGAGCTTGTTGGTCACCACTCATGATTAGAGAACAGAAAGCTTGTTTGGAATGAGGTGAAATTTTCAACTTGCTTGACATGTATTGTCTAGCCAAAAGCCCACTCTCAACCTTGCTAACTGGAACAGATACTTTAAATGAAAAATATTTTATGGTTGTCCCAAGCAACAGAAACAATGAGATTTTGAGCATTACCATATAGCATATGAAAAGAAAGGAAAAATGTACGTGTCTTTAGATCCTGTAAATGCCGACAACTTTTGTGTTTGGCACTTGAAGACCACTTTCCACTTCTCTGAAAGAGGTAGTGATACATTATACTTCAGAGTTTTTTTAACTCCTCTGAGAGATACTAGGGTATGATGTATTAGCAGCAGTGGTTAAAATAATCCTTTTGTGGAAGCAGACAGGATGTCATTAGCAGTACTGCAAATGGCTTTTCAAAGGCACATGGAATAAAAATTGTTTGTTTCTACAGACTTTGATCCATGTATGTCATCATTGGTCTCTACAACAAACCACAACAAATACCAAGGCAGGATTCTTTTAAAAATCCTGTTTGTTTCAGATTTATCACATTGGCTTTCCTGTTTCAAGCATGCATAAATCCAGGTCTTGATGATTGCTAGAAATGTTTGTAAAATCTATCTGAATTTCACATGTATACTTAAAACTTTGGTTATCTGCAGTTCATCCAAGTGCAGAGGGGACGATGCTCACACTTTAAGTTATTCTACTTTACACCGACAAGGTAGTGCCATTTTCTTTATTCCACAAATATGGAAATATCTTGCAGAAAAAATAAAGCTCAGATTGGGTTCAGTGAAAGTATTCCTTGGTAGGGTCTCCAGTGTAGCAGCTATAGCCAGCCTGCTCGTCAGTGAACAAACTGTCATTTCAATTAGCTTTTACAAACAATCATCTTTCACTGTCCCAAGCATTGAATGAGACTAGGCAACCCTTTCATCTAAATGAGATACTGTTGCACACTTCTCCATTAGCTCACATAAACCTGCTTCTGTAAGCATCCATTACCACAACCTGGTAGTGACATACTTATTTTCAAGCTGGAACTATTTCCCTTGAGACAAGAGAGCTGTTTGTTAGACCTCCTGGATAAAGCATGTTGATGGCTAAAAAGGGAAAGGACAGAAGAAGTCAGGTGTGAATCTTTGTTAATTTATTATTATTACAGTTCTGAAAAGAACAATTCAGTCTTGGAAACTGCCCTTTTTGGACCTAAAGTGCTTCAGACTGGGTTTATTACCCAGATGTAATTCATAAGTACTGGAGCTATAATCAGTAGTGAGATCATATTAAAACTATTAGATTTTGAGCTGCAAGAACGTACAGAAAGGCAGCACCAGGGACTTTTGGTACATGTGACTGAGATCATAATTAAACACCTGTTGTACAGAGCTTGGCCAGACAGCCAGACAGCTATGCAATCTGTAGGAGCCCTTCTGTGAAATGTTTAATGGGTTTTATGTTAGAATATAAAGAAAGCTGTTTTAGCACACACCAGAGGTCTACATAATGTCCACTTCCAAAGTAGCTGTAGGGGAAGAATATAATGAAAATGATATTTCAAATGAGATTCCAATTTTTAAAATAAAAAGTTTCCAGACATTTATGGATCATTATTTGGTGTATCTAAATTTCTGTGTTTAGCAGTGTAACAAGTCAAACATTGAAACTTTTTTGGCTGAACTGGTACAATAAATTATATTAGGTGGAAAATTTAAACACTTAAAAGAGATTTCAACTGAAGCACTTAAAAGGGGTGCACCAAACACTTTTCACCTCCCAACATTTTAACACACTGATGAGACAGAACTGCCTCACTGAATGCACTCATGAACTTTTCTCTATGCTGACAGTAAGCAGTGTCCTATTCACAGCAGAAACATACACACACAAATAAAGAAAATAAAAATGTAAAAGAATTAGGTGAATGCTCATGAAGTAGTGTTTAAAAATTGTAGCCTAAACGCAAAGATCTCAACACACTAGCTGACATTAGCTCCATGGATGCAAGCTCCAGTCTTTCCAGATAAAAGTATACTGAAGCTTTAATTACTACTGAAAACAGTCATTTTCAGAGCAGTTTAGACAACTATAAAATCAATACAAAGAGAGAAAGCAGAAAGATAGTTTCAAGAAGAAAATGTAAAGGACCTGCTCCTAAATGGTACATGTCCATGGATGAGGTTGTAGTGCGTTGTGGATGAAGTGCCACATAGTTGTAGCTCGGAAGAGCATGTGATCAGACAAACCTGTAGAACATATTAAGCAGTTCTGTTTCATTAATGATTCACAATAGCTAAATGAGTAAAGTGGTCCCTGAAAGAAACAATAGCTTACATATGACCACTGTAGGAAGTGGTCCCTTTTTCCATCCCTTCACTCAGATCCACAGCACAAAATATTCTCATACTCTACTACTTTGCCTCCATGCTCATCTTTCTTCATGAATATGGTTGGACCACATGCAATCCAACAAGATCCCTCTAATACTTCCAGAAGTCTAACTGTTTCCCAAAGACTCTCCCACATCCTTTTGTTTGTCTGTTCCGGACAAAGATCTGCTTACACTGGAAAATCAAATAAACTAGCAAAAGAAGAACTGCAGTAATTTACGTTTTATAGAGCCTAATACTAGATAAAAAATGAAACCACGTCTACTGGATGTGTGCACATGTGAGCAGAAGGATGACAAAACACTGCTCCAAGATGCTTCATAAATTCTGCTCCAGGCAGAGCTCATTACAAGTGTTCAGCTGGGAGACTCAACAGTAGCAGAAATGAAACACTGCATTACATTGTTTAAGTGATTTAATAACTCCTGAGCTTCTTCTCCACAGGCTCAGAGAGGTGCAGGTAACGAAAGCAATGCCCAGCGCCAGAGAGTGCACAAAGGTGAAAGGCAAAGCAGGAACAGGTAAAATGAAAGAGAAGCATGCATTCAGCCTTTTGTAGGTGCCAACGTGCACAGGGGAGAGGTAACAGCCTCCTGAAACCTGATGCAAAAAGACTGAAGCACTAAGGCAAGATGCCTCTTTAACTCAGCTCTTATTAGTACCCTGGAATGGGGAACAGAGTTAGAAGCAGCAGATTCTCTCCTCCTGGACACCCACATGAATTCCAAGGGTCACCTCTGCTCCCAGCCTTTAAACGCTGGAGAAGTCACCACACTGTCAGCCAGCCCTGGTGTCAGCAGACTCAATACAGGTCTGGTGAGAGAAACTCACAGTTCCAGCTAAGTAGGGAGTAACAGTTTCCTGTTGTAGGTGTTCCTCACTGCTTACTGCCCCCATAAATTTCCTTCTTGGGAGCATTACAGAAAGATAAAGGTGGAATACTTGAAGCAACAGGAAATTTTTATTCATCTTAAACTAATAAATAATCTTCATCTTAAACTGCTAAATACTCCAATCTATTCTGGGACCTATTATAAATCTCTAATCCATGGAAAATAACATTGTTCTTAAAAAGTTCTTGTGCATGAGGAAGGTAAAAATGTATTTCAATCATTTTAAACAAATGCTGAGATTTTCCACTGAGCACTAATAACTCTTGGATGGAGACAAGAGAAAATTGCTTCAGTTTTCTGACCTGCACTTTTAAGCTTGATCCAGTTAAATTCAGTTAAAGACAGCCATGCTAGCTTTATTAACACTGCCAGATCAGAGGGTTAGACAGCAAGCCCTGAAATGCTCAGTACTGTCTAAACTTCTCCTAACTTCTTCTGGTACATCTTGAACTCTGAAGTTCAGAGCCTTCTAAAAATACACAGTGGGAGCTGCAGGGCCAGCTGGCAGCAGCACCTCTGCCCCACACCACGCCGTGGGCATGGGGACAGCCACAACCCCGCACCCGCAATGCCATCTGGGTGAGAAGTCATGAGAGTGACACCAGCATCAGCGGTGACAGCATGGAGCAATGCCAGGAGCCCTGGCCTGCCGCAGAGAGCGAGTGAGGGCTGCCAGATTTACCCACATATTCACTGCCCCCTGAAATCAAATCTCCGAACAGGACATTGTTGTATGTAAGGTGTGAGAAGCACAGCATCAAAACAGCTTGGAGGAGAAGGATCATTACAGCGGCTTAGTATTATTACACAAAACGTTACATACATTTTTGGAAAGCAATAATGGAGAGAGACAGGAGAAAAAAGAAAAGGGCATAAAATACAGCTAAAAATTAGAAGGATTGATTTCTCCTGTCTTATTTTCAGTTCTGATGTCTAATCCACACTGTAATGTGATAGCAGAGAAAACTTTCTGCTCCTGTTTTCCTGCAAGTCTTGCAGATGCCAATGTCATTTCTGCAGCTGACTCCAGGCTCTCTCCTGTAGAGCCTCCTGATATGTTAAATTGCACAATGCTCTCATCCAGTTTTTTTGGCTTTTATGCAAAAATTCTTCACAGAAGGTAGTGAAAAACTGCTGTAAAATCCAAGCACAAATTCTAATGTTCCAATGAAAACATAAGCATTTTGGGTATTATTTAATACTTGCTCTAATGCTTTTTCCAATTTTTTCATACCTTCAAGGAAGTGATAAAAATAATGGGCTCAAAAAGCACAACATATATTCATTAACTCTACTTAAAGAACCGCAGCATCACATTAATTAAACACCATTAATTAAACACTATTCCATATCGCATACCTAAACAGTACTGCATTTTAAAATTGCCAGCTGCACTGCACATAAACATTGAACCACAAAGAAAGCGAAAGAACAAACCAGAAATTCTTCTTATTTTGCATATACTATATAACTGATTTTACAATCCTTTGAAACCTCTGCAAGCTGCCTTCAGGGACCTTACGTATCTAAAATGAAAAAAATATATATATCTGATTTATTTTGTTAGTTTGCACTACCTGGATCATATTTTGCAAGGATGTACTTGTGAGAAATACATCTAAAGCATTAGGGAAAACACAAGCTTTTCTCAAGCATCATGTAGAGAGGCTTTCTTGTTTTCTTTTGTTCTTTAACAAAAGCCCATTCACTCCCACCAAGCGCTTGCTTCTCTCTGCCCCTTTTAACTTCAGCTCAAAGAACTGATGGATCAGCTGAACTTTTTCCTCACAAGACTGCAAATTCCTCTGCAGTGCAACCTCTTTTTTTGTTAGGTAGTAAACAACTGGCATAAGGAGATAATTTTACATGCATATTTGCACAACAACAGTAAAGATTCCGGTGCAGAACTGCATTTTCATCTCCTTTCCATCACTATCTTCTTTTGAGGCATTTGAAGAGGAGTAAATGCTGACTAGTTATCCTGTATTCTGGTCTCCCCTGTGCAAAATATGCCTTGACATCATTGGAGAGGACAAGGAACCAGCATATTGCTAAACTGTATAATGAAGAGTGTTGGCAACAGGGACAATTGTCTGAGTAAACAGTATTACATTAAGCCTGAGGCTCATGCTAAACTTTAGACCTAAATATGGTTGGTTAAGTATGAGGTTGTGCAGAGCACAAGCCTACAGGGCCAAATCAAACCTCTGCTTTCAAAGGAAGTCCTCAGCAGAACAGACTCAAATGCTTGAGGAAAGTATGACTTTCACTGTAATATTCCAACACTGGTAACAATACCAACAATATCATTCATGGAGTGAGCAACATATTTCTACGCCACGAGGCCCCTATTTCTGGAGAAAGCTGCGGATGCCCCATCCCTGGAGGCACTCAAGGCCAGGTTGGATGGGGCCTTGGGCAGCCTTATCTGGTGGGTGGCAACCAGCTCGTGGCAGTGGGTTGGCACTGGATGGTCTTTAAGGTCCCATAAGCCATTCTATAATTAGATGATTCTACGATCCCTGTATTTAGACCTCTCTTTCTCTTGCCTCCATTCACCACAGACAGCCTTGATGCCTAAGAGCAAAGTCATAAAGTGCTCCAGGGATGAAAGCAGCCCAGTGCAGACTGCTCTTACCAGCAATCCACTTTAGTGTGGCTCTGCCCCGTTACACCTGGTAATTCTGCCTGAAGCATCAGGAAAGAAATTGCTTGAACGGCCTTTAGGTATCATTTCTCTTTGTAGGCAAAACTTGAGATTTCCTTCCTCAGTCAAACTGAGTGGCAAAACCCAGGATGAAGTAGTCTCAAAACCCCAAGAACTACATACTCTCTAATTCACGCTTCTGTCCTACTGCACATGTGGTCCTTATAGGGCAAGAACAGACGTGTCTGAATGTATTAAAAAGCTGAGAATGCAGCCCCACGTATTTGTACAGCTGGTGAGTCAATGTTAAAATGACAAGCTTCAGAAGGCAACATGCACACAAGCATGCAAAGAGAGTGGTCCAAAGTCTTGGTGGAATTACCTCATTATCGCTTGGATCGTACTGCGTTGCTGGTGATATATGAGGATGCCTAGGGACTTGTCCAAGCGTACTTTTACTATTGCAAATCTAATACCTTAATACACAATTAAGAGGGTAGTGCATATTCATCAACTTCAAGGGAGTTAGTCTGGATTTGCACACATTAAATTAATGTTAGAACAATACAAACGTATGCACCTGCAAGAAATAAATAAAAAATGTACTAAATTGTATTTAGCATTACTTTGAACCCTATCCAGAGGAAGTCTATCATGGCACAGCTCTGTACCACTTCAAGATAATCCATGGAATAATTAACTCGTTGCTGAGCTCTTCAGTGAAGAAAAACTGGCACAAGTTGGGAATGCTAAAATATTCAAGAAACTGAGTGACAAAGGAAGATCAAGAAAACATGAACAAACAAACAAGCCAAAGCATGGTCAGCAAAGCTGAAAAATGATTGCAAAGCAACATAACAGTACTGTGTATGAGTGCCCTATGTACAGATGAGAGAGGATTAGAATGGTGTACAAAAGTATAATTCACTGCTACAAAGAGTTATAAAATAGAAAACAAAGGCTCACAGTCAGAAAATAATTCTTCTTCCTGAAATAACAGCTCAGAAGAAAAGTTTCTGTGCTTAGGACATTCATTACTGAACAAGAAAAAGCACTACAAAAATGTGCTGGAGCAAACACTTTTGAACTAAAATGAGGTGGATTAGAGGAATACAAGATTTCTAATATTTCTGATTTCAGGATTCCTACGATACATGTCATTTCACATCACCTGTGTCTGCTTCTTAAGACAAAGATCTCACAATGATATTTTGTGCAAGTGTTTATGCGTATGTGAATGTAGACAGGGACAGAGAAGTGTGTGTACATGTACACATATCAGGAGGAGATACTTAGGTATCTTTTTTACCTGGGGCAAAAATTATAAAAGTGTTCTGAATTCACACGTATCTTGAATAGATATTTATCCTGTTGCTTGAGGGAATGAGACATAAAAGCTCAAAGAAACAAGAGAAGTTAATGAAAGAGAGCCAAATTTTCTGCTGGCATAATTTCATTAGAGGGAAGTGCAGCTGCCCCCACATACATAGCTGAGAAGGCTACTTCAATGATGAAGAGAGAAGTGGGAGTGAGCCTAAATGTGTGGTTTCAAATTGTATTTTTCATTGTCAGCACAAATCCTAATTGCAACATAGGGCAATTTTTATTAATTACTCATTTCAGAATTTTCATAGCTTATATATATGTATATTGCCTTGCATTTCACAGTTTTATAATGAGTATCTAAGATTGTTCTGATATACATATTCACTATAAAGTACGCCTTATACTGAAGAAATGTATTGTTTTCGCCCTCTTTTTTTTCACTTCTGTAAAAATAATGGAAAAAACAACAAAATTCACAATCTTCAACATTTTATAGTTATTTTGGGAACAGCAGTTTCCTCCAAGTAATGAAGTAAATTGTTCTTACAAAGCACCTAACAGCAATTTAATTAAAGTTACCAAAATTTTAAAGGAGATACCCACGAGGGGTTACATCCATTGCAGAACACAGAGATGACTGTGATCAAGAAATGTTTAGATACTGTTCTAAGAGACATGGTTTAGTGGAGAAATATTAATAGCAGGTGGATGGTTGGACTGGATGATTTTGGAGGTCTTTTCCATGGTGATTCTATGATTCCATAATTCTATGATGTGTGTGTCTGTATGAAACATTTGGGGATTACTAATATATAGAAGTGTCAAGATCTGTTCACTCATAACTGCAAAAATGTAAAACTTCCAAGCACAGGAGAATTTTCTAGTGACAAACACAAAATTCACTAAGTTAAGCCATGAGTTAGCTGGCCTGAAGTGAGGCCAAAGGGATAGCAGCCTTCCCAAACGGTTTCCCCACATCCAATCCAACAACAAATCTCTGAGGATCAACCTTTGCAGATGACAGTAAAAGAGAAGATTCTGGGGCCATGTGGTTAATGTCCCCTCTCTCTGGTGGGCTCTGGGAACCATCTGGTGGATGCACAGAAAGGAACTCTGGTCTTCCACCACCTAAAAGGCTGCTTCTCATAGACAGTTTAGCTGCCACTTAGGATATTAAAAAGCTGCAATTATGAAAACAAAAATCTACAGTTAGGACTCAGATTTAATCTACTGGTCTTCATGTTTCTCTGCATAGTTCAGTTCATTCTGTACTTTGTTTTATTCTATTTTATTTTATTTGTATAGGGGCAGAGCTTAAGAAAAGGAGTGAAATGTTCACTTATTTGATAACCTCACATCTCCTACTTATGACAGTTATTTAGGAAACATGGTCTGGAATTGGAACTTCTGCCTCTTTGCTACCAAATTAAGATGGAAATTAAACCATTTTCTCTCTCATTTTTTACTATATACAATGGAGAAAATAAAGTATTGTCTGCTCAGTTCTTTGAATGTAAACTATGAAAAACACTTTTGTTCAGGCTATAACCCTTCATCTGGATTCCAGACTGATGGAGGTACCTCCCTGCAGACCTTGAATAAGAGAACTAAACACCAAGACTTGTGTCATATTTCTGTCCTCAGCAATTCCCCGCTAGCTACTTCCAGGTAATTTTAAAGAAGCATGATGTTTTTTGGCAGCATTTGTTTATTCGACAGGGCTGCTTTAGCTCCTAGTCTGAGGTTCCTAACTCTCCCAAGGGGATCAAGTGCAAGCAACAGGCACTTAACACTGGTTTTAAATCCCACTCCAGCAGCCAGGCATACAAAAACTATTGTTGCTGGACACTTTGACACAGCATTCCCTCACTTTGTAATATTGATTTCATGCAGTCACTATCTACTGTGTTTTACTTTTGAGTCTGTTGTGCATATAACATACAGCAAGAAGCATCAATCACTGGTTTGAAGTTCATTCACTATAATTTAATATAAAGTTTTCAGGTATTGATGTTATAAACCCTTGTAATGGATTGGGCCACTATGTTTGAACTATTATACAGGATGGTTGTGGAATGAAAACATATCTCAAGTTCTCAAATCACAGGTCACTGGTTACTGCAGGTATCTGTCAATCAACTGCAATGATCCATCCTTCATCCTCGAGCTTGGGAAAGTAAGCAGCTGTGAGGATGCTTTGGTGAGAATTGTAATTTTGCTACAGAAAGCTAATTCTGTCTATCCAGACTTAAAATGCACTAATTCCTTTTGTTTTCTTCTGAACTATTAGTGCATTTACCTAAGAGCAGTCTGAGTACACATTCCTGTTCCAGTTCTTATTTCTTGCTCTAAGGTAAATACTTTATAGACATATTTTTGTTTATTTAATGAGTGATATGTGAGCTTCCATTGGGTGCCTAAGTCTATTAAAAAAGCTGTGCTATGGGGCTACCAGGCTTATAAGGCATGTAAACCACACAGTGAACAGTGACTGTATTCCTACTCAATGGTTAAAGGCACAAAAGAACCATGGGAACCTTGCTCCAGCCTTTATTTCTGGCTTTAGTAAAACAAACCTTAATTCTTTATTTGTCAAATTACTATCTGTTACAGTTTGAACTTTCTTTAAGCTTTACTCTCCTAATGAAGTTTAATCTGCCTCTGGCTTAAAGCAAAAGAGCTTTGTGTGTTCGTGTGTATGCAGTGTGAATGTGGTTTTGCAGAAAAGGAAGTATTCTGAAAGGTAGGGGCTAAAATCAATGGAAAATGGAAGCCAGCCTATTGCCCTTGTTTTTCCAGATGTCAAATTTTACTCTAATAAAGTAGATAGTATTTCTTTACAACCCCATTAGTTTTTCCTAAGCAAACTGACAATACCATTCACTGTTCTGTGAATGCAATCTCCATAATTTATGCTATTCTTCTGTGAGAAATACCCTGAACACTTGCGTGTAGAAAAAGGAACCTTTCAGAAATGTGTTCAGAGGCCCAAACATCTCTTCTACTTTATTTTACTTGGGCAGGAGACTAGATACAGAAGGCAGCAACTATGAATCAAATTGGAGGAGACAGTAAGTGTGAAGAATTGTCAGGGCTGTGCACATTTTAGCTTGGCAAAATAGCACATAGTCTCTTAAGGAGCTTAGAAATAAATAACAATGGACTTTAAAGAAAAGGAAGGACATTAAAGAGATCAGCTCTATAAAATCCTTCTATAATTATACTATTTGAAAGACAGCCAAAATGGGGATGCGGAAGGGTGCAGAAAGTAGGAACTCCGCTATGTGAGACAATGTATGATTTCACATGGGATCTTCTGTTAAACTTGTGCCTACAGAGCAGATAATCAGTTTTCTGACCCATAGTTCTGAAACGTGTGATTGTTTCTACAGCCTGTTGCACTGTTTAAGATTGAATGGGTCTAGCTACTAAGAGAAGTCAAGATCAGAATAGGAAGAAAAACTCTGCAGCCATAGAAATTCTACTTTACATTTGTAGAGGTTACAGTTGCCCCCTCAGTACTTATATTACTTGGGTATTTGCAAGACTCAGTTACTATTGAATTTTATTTTATCAACATGTCCATGAATAAAGAGGCAGCATGAACACAAAATATGTACTAGCAGTATTAGAAAGGTTATAAACATTTCTAGGTATCTAATGTTTCTTCTGAACTATTGAAATATTAAGCTTCTTTTCTATAAAGATGCTCTGGAGCTGAGAGTTTTCCTACTCTTTTTATTTTGAAAAATCTTGTCTTCATTTTGACTTTGCATAATTTAAGTCAAACCAGTAAGGGTTGTATTTGGATTTTATTTTCTCTTCCACTAAAGACTTGAGATACTGGGAGAAATGTTCTTCCTCGGTCCATTTCAGAAGAATCTTATTATTCTCAGCATAATGGAAAAAAAGACAGCTTTAATGAGATAGATATGAAACATATTTAATGGGGTACAGGAGAGACAGAAATGAATTACTGCTGCCCATCCATCCCCAGATTATTCCCACTAGCTAATACAAGTGTCAGATCTGCTGAGAAAGAGGTAGTGTTTCACTTTTGATTTTACCCCTTCTTCTCAACTGCAGCATAACATTCTCTCAATTAGGAAAATTAAATATTTTCAAACATGAAAATATTAACTAACATTATGAGACAATACAATTACAGGGAAGTGCTGTTTCCTTAACCTTTGTATGAACTTGTAAATTACTGATTTCTTTTTGTAGTACTCGCTTGACATGCCTCATTCTAGTTGCCACCAGTTGTCATAAGACAACAAAGTGCACAGAAATCTTTAATTCTGCCTTCACCAGACAAACCTCAACAAACCTCTTGAGTAAAGTTGTGTGGGGTAGTGGCTTAAGAGAAAAGAGGAGACAACAAACCTGCAAACCAACTCTGCCTCTATAAATAATACAACGTGGCAATTACTGGCATGGGCAGGGAAAAAAGGACAGCAGCAAATGTGTAACACTCCCGTCATTCCCAACGGATCTGCCAGGGCTGTCCTCAGGGCTGTAAGTGCCAACTCCACTTACACAGATTTTGAAACATCTGAAGGAGGTGAACTCTTCATGTTGAAGTAGGACTGTAAGAAAAAATAATCGAATCATAGAATATCCCAAGTTGGAAGGGACCAAAAGGATGGGGCCCTGGTCAATTCGATCTACTACGTGATCTAGCAGCTGGCAGCTCTGCCTGTGGCATGGTGGTTGGAACGTGATGATCTTAGAAGTCTCTTCCGACCCAAGCCATTCTGTGATTCAATGATAAAGACCAAGTCCAACTCCTGGCTCCAAACAGAACCATCCAGAAATCAGACCTTACCTCTGAGAGCTTTGCCCAGATGCTTCTTGAACTCCAGCAACTTGGTGCCATGATCACTGCCCTGGGGACACCTTCCCAGGGCCCAACCATCCTCTGGTGAAGAACCCTTTCCAGATTTGCAACCAGACCCTCCCCTAACACAGCTCCATGCCTTTCCCTCAGGCCCTGTCACTGTCACATCGAGCAGAGCTCAGCGCTGCCCCTCCACTCCCTGTGAGGAGCTCCAGCTGCCATGAGGCCTCCCCGCAGCTCCTCTGCTCTGGGCTGAGCAAACCCAGGGACCTCAGCTGCTGCTCATATGCCTTACCCTCCAGACCCTTCCCCATCTTTGTTCTATCTTTTTGTATTTAATTTCAGTCTAACTTTCACTAGGAAGTTGAGTACTCTCTTGCAGAGAAAAAAAAAAAAGCAAAACATTGAAGTGTCATGCATCACTGTGTTCACAGCACAGCTTCTGTTAGAATGGAAAATGATTAAATGTAGATTTTTTTGATGCTATTGGAAAATACTATCATTATCCAAAGGTCATTAAAATTACTGGATTTCAGAAGGTTTGCTTTTTGCTAAATTAAATGTCTTTTTTAGTTTTTCTTTCTTGTGTTTTGTCAAAATCCCACAGAAACATAGAAGGTAGAGAAAAATTGCAGTGCATCACACTATATATGCTGTGGATAAACATCTGTGGACTATTTTGAAATTAAAATGCATCACTTCAAAAGGCACAGACATGAATACTGATTTTTTTTTTTTTAAGTTTTGTACCACAAAGTTTTGTAACACAAAGTTCTGTAAGACAATATTAGTTTTGTGTGTGTGCGGTATACATAAAATTGAACTCAGAATGAAAACTAGAAGAAACAGTCCTTCTGTGCCTTTTTTTCTCCTCAATGGTTTCCTTAGGTTTTGACGTTTTGGCTTGCGTCTTTCTGGAGACTTAACTGTATCTAGAGTGCTCAGGTTACACTGGAGCAGCAGTTTTCAGTTAATAATAATAACATTAATCTTGCAAGACTTACTGCAGCATTCTGGATCACCATTGCATGTCACTGTCTGTCTAGGACCACATCAAGGCACAATATCCTCTTTCCTGTGTTGAGTACTGATGTACCATAAACAGTAGGTTAGAATTTCTGTCTGGGTGGGATATGTACACAAGAAAAAAGTCTTAATCCTATAAAACCATTTGCATGTATTATGGTCTACAAGCAGAGCAACACTAAGTCTGTTATTCCCTTTACCTTGCTTTCAATCTCCTTTCTCATGTGCTGGAGACGAGGCAGAAAAGGTGTGGCAGCTGGGCAAACAGAGGCGGCATATTTTGCTATGAACTGTGACCCCCAGATCCCAAGCATTATCTAGGGAAAAGAACCATTGCTTTATCCAGGAACAATCTTCTTGGTGTTTTCTATCAGTAAGGAAAACATCAAAGGATTTCTTTTCGTCTAACAAGTTTGAAAGAAAATTGTTTTATTTGTTCTTCAAAATGTATCTTCATTTTTTTAGGTCTTCCTGAACTATTTATTATAGCAGATAACAGCTGCTGAAAGCTTTCAATCACAGAGCTTTTGAAGGCTCATGGAAGCATCAAGCTAATGTTTTCAAATGACTCTGGGGTCTGAACAGCTATCCTCAGGATTAAGGAAGATGAAATGAAAATGAATACTTCTTTTCAGACAAAATCCACCTGTCCTTTACCACACAGGGAACAAATCTATCTTACAAAGGGGGGTTTACACCAATGAATTAATACATTTTCTAGTTTATAATTCGTATAAAAACTTTTTTGGTCCTATTTTGATATTACCAACATGACATAACGTTGTGGGTTCCTCCAATGACAAGAATTAGTGCTAGATAATTTAAATTAATAGGAAACTGGTGATGGATACATAGGCTTTTCATATTTAACTGCTTGTACAAATTGAGTTATGCACAGAGATTGAAAGTTATCCTCAGAAAGTTCTACGAAAACTTTGTAAAAGGGGCTGGCAGGCTATTTCCTCACAAAACTCAAGCCTCAAAAAATACTCAGTAACTACCAGACAGCACAACACTCGTATTTATCCACAGTCTCAAAAAAACTCCACCTCAACAGTGTAATCAAATCCTCTGAGGACAACGAAAGACTCCTTTTTTCTTCCCCAGTTGAACACTGAACAACTTAATGACAATTACATACATACTCAGACATATACATGGTCCTTACTCCAAGCCTACTCAATTTGAAAGTAGCTGAGTGATGAAGTTGAAATCCTATACTATGAACAAAGTCAGACTCTGTTCATATTATATGTAGAAATACACATGGAGAGGGGTTAAGAGATGGTGAGCAGGTCCCAGAATTACCAGGTTGCTACTGGAATAGAAGAAACCACAAAATTTCTGGAGCATATTGCATACAAGGAGAGATGAAAGAACTAGGTTTGTTCAGATTTAAGTAGTGAAGGAAAACAGAAAATCTTATAACTGTCTATAATGACCTCCTTGGAGGCTTCTGGAACATGGGACAATCCAATTAGCTCTAAGGGAAATACAAGGGAAATACTGGTTGCTCAGATAGGCTGTGGGATCTATACCCTTGGAGTTACTCAAACATGAAGTGGACACACCCCAGAAGAGATCAAGATGTGATCTCACCTTAACCTCATCACACCTGCTTTGATAAGGAGTTTGGCTGGAAGACCCTTCCAACCCACATGATTCTGTGATTCTGTGAAAGATGGGGAAAATAGAGCATTTTCATTAAATAACTGTTAGTTAGAGACCATTACTGCTCTTCTGAGAAGTTAAGGCAAGTCTCCCTAAGGAAGTCTAGGCACCCTAGCAACTAATATACTTTTTAAACTTTTTTCGAAGATTCAAAATAATGCAGTATCTATCACACGATTGAAAAGATCAAGCTCAGAAACACGTATCATATTACCATACTTCTGTATGTGGGTTCTCTGTCCTCATTGTTAAAGAACAGAGCTTAATCTTACAAGCTCAGGCACTGAAAACAAAATACCACAGCTTGATAAAATTTAATATGATATGCATATGAAACAGGATGTGGCCAGGTAGTTTATAATTTTTTACTCTGTTTGCAGTTTTAATATTATTTTTCCATACTTTTTCCCTACATACCTCTCTAATACATCAGGTAATATAGAACTCCCCCAGAAGTAGACACATATACCACCACAACCACATTATGTACTATATAAAGTTGATTTATCTGCTATATGTAACATTATATATGTGTACAGATACAAACTTTGAAAATAAACAGGAACCAGATGTCACTGTAAGAAAAGATCTAGTATCTGTTCTGAGACCAAATGTACACTGTCAAATTTGGTCAGCAATATCACTTATTTAATTACATTTTAATTTTACAAGGATTTGGGTAGAATTTTGAAAAATAAAAAAAAATCCTGCATCTACACATTTAGTTACATTCTGTATACACCATCATAACGTGTAGTAATTTACTCATCATACTACAAGTCACAAGGCAATCTTTTATTTTGTTTAAACAAGACAGCAACAAGGCTGCATGCAGAAAATGCAGACAGAATCATCTGACAGACTGCTTTTGTATTATTTCATGTAATGCAGCATATCTGTGACTTCATTAACATTCATTAGAAGAGGTATTTGTATATTCTGCTGTTCAGCCAGAGACAGGTACATGTTCTCCCCTTCTAGGCCAGGAATGTAATGCATTTAATTGTAAGAAGTGAAACCACACAGCATACAAGATTTCAAACTTGGAAAACCACACTTCAGGCATAGTAATTTGCAGAAGGCATCCTAAAGAAAACCGAATTCCTGATGTAGAGTGTTTATAGCTTGCACTGTGGACACACAGGCTGCCAGGTCATTTGGGTCAGACTTCTGACCTTCCTGAGGAAAGTTACCTTTCTTGATCTGAACTGCCAGATTAGCTGGTTAAGTGTCCTGGACACACTGCCAAACTTGAAACCAACATCTTAATGCTCATACCTGCTGAACTCTGATAAATCCCAGAAGTGCAAAGCCTGCAGGTTGGAAAGGATGTCTGAAGGTTATGCTGCCTAAACTCCTCTCAAAATGGGACTCACTACTGAGGTGAGATGGGCTTACACAGGACCTCATCCAGTTAAATTCAGAATATCTGAAGAGTTCATAGCTTGCCTGAACATCCTCTTTCATTGATTAAAAAAAAAATAAAAAAAAAAACCAAACCAATAACAATTAAATAAAGGAAAAGTGTTAATATTTCTAAATAGCTTGCTAAAACTTGTGACATTTGTGTCTTGTCACTGTGCATCTCTGAGAAGTGCCTGCCTTTGTCCTCTTCATAATCTCCCATTAGACAGTTGAAGACAGCAGTGAAATGCCCCTCAGCTTTCTCTTCACCAGGCTCAATTAACACAGCTGCCTCAGCCTCTCCTTGCCCTTCACATGTTCCTGCCACAGATTTGTGGCCTCTCACTATGCTTTTTCCATTTTGGTGTCTCTCTCTTATGAGGGGGGTTGGCAAAGACAACAATATCTGTCCCTGATCTCTCTGCAAATCATATCAAATTGGAATGACTACACAAAAATTTAATACATAAATAACATAATAGGTCAGAACCATATTCATCTTCCAAATAGAAAATGAATATTTTGCTTTCTAGTTGAGCCTAAAGAGATAAATACTTCTATTTTCTCCAACGTGAGAAGAGCTAATATCTTTAGATAGTCAAAGTCAGCTTCAAAGGAGCTGGAGATTGCCTCTGCAGCAGCTGTTATGATTGAATGGTCTTGTACAATGTGAGCTGGAGCAGAGTAAATTCATCCCAGCTCCTTGTGCTTGTGAGTAATCTCCATAAGCCCCCTAACCTCATGGTGACTGCTACATCAGCCTCTCAGTCTCCAGAGAAATAGTTTATTTCTCAAAAGGACCCTTGAAAGCAAAAGTGTCCCACACCTGCAATTCCTCTCTCACACATTTCTACATAGGAACTATCTCCATCAGCCAAGAATCAGACCCACTTTGAACAAAGCTCATTTTCAGCTGCTCAGCAAACAGGTTGGGGGTATCACAGGCACAAGGCAGGAAAAATAACCAAAGAGAACAGTAAACAGTGAGTGGCCACCTTGTTTATTCAGAGTGCTGCGGTTTGTTGATGTTACATGCCATCTCAAGTTTAGTTGATCTTAGATGTTAGATGCTTTCTCTCTTATCCAGGCTTATTTGAAAGGAAGCTTTCTCTTACTGCCTAGGGAAGCTTTCAATAGCCACAAGAAAGCCATGAAGAAAGAGAATAACCTTAAAGCAAAGTTTTACCATTCAGAGTCCGAGTGAAAACAGTTCTTGCTTTTTGGACAAGACTAAGTAGAATTTGTTCACCTCTATAGGCACAAGGTAATTGAGGAACCAAGTATACAAGTGCGTCTGTTAATAGAGAAAAATATTTGCTGGCAACTCATTTCAAATATGTCAGAGTTTAGTATTTTCTTTTCTGTAACTGTCAGCCTTTGAGAAAAATCATGTGAACATCTCCTTATGTGTTGTTTTGGTGGCCTGGAAGGAATCTACATTGTGAGAAGGTCAGGCTCCCTCATAATCAGCATTCAGTGTCTGACCCCAACACCAACACCAATTAAAAACCACTCAGTAGAAGAATGAATATAACAATTTATAATGGAGAGCCACCTCATCACTTAACAGGAGTGCTGGATGTATCTGGAGTGCTCTTACAAGGGAGAGTGCTTTGGCAATGACACCCTGAGAATCTAGAATGAAATGTACCTTTTTTTTTTTTTTTTTTTTAAGTAAATGGCATTTCAGTCATTATCTGTGGCAGATTTCTCTACCTACAAACAAAACCAACTCAAAAAAAGTTTTTTTTTAATTGTTTAATTTAATTAGAAGACCCACAAATACGCCCAAGTAAATTGCCACTGAAACTATGAAACCTGTTCCAGTATTGATTCAGCTGGCACAACCCTCCTCCATAAAACCCTCTTCAGAATCCCAGCATCAGGGTGGTCTGCTCTCCCCAGCTGCTATGGGAGATGCCAAATTCCTGTGCTTACACCTCTCCCCCAGCGCCTGCTTTTACTGAGGTGGACACAGCAGAAGCTTTAACTATTTCAGATGAATACATAAATACATGCATACAAGTGCAGCTAGACTTATGTCCTTTCACTTCTACAGGCACCACACAGGTGCTTCATGGAGTCACTGCCCATCGTCAGGGTGCTGCGGCAGGAAGAAGAATTCTTCTGCTGAAGAAACATATCGTGCCAAGCAGAGATGCTGCTGTGTCTCAGAGAAAAAGACGAGACCAGATAAAAGCCCATTGTATCTTGGACATGGCTGGTGGGCCAAACCATGGCGGCCAGATTTGTAACTTTTCACTTTCATTTTCTAAACAGTGTCAGCGCAGACAGTGACATACTTGACCACATCTGAAAGTTTCAAATGATTTTTGTAGTTTCATGCAGTTTTACCACTTCAGGAATAGGCTTTCAGCTGCCTGTGTGAGCTTAAGAACGCATTTAGGTACTCAAGTTCAGGAAATGGTAGAGAAGGAGTTTGAAAAACATCCAGTGAAATAAAGATCACTGACATCTGATTCTTCTTCTACTGTACTTTTAAAAATTAATTTTGAAGTATCCATTTACAAGCATCCATAAGGAAAACAAGATTGCTACAGGAAAAATGAATGACTGGCACACTTCTCACTATAAAGGGACTTAGTAAAACTATAAAGATGATATTAAATCTGAAGTAATGAATTTACAGACATACTCCTTCTCATATTTTACTGTCAAGCATGCATAGCTTTATTTCTTTAACACAAAATGCAACAAAATACCTCACAAGGCCTTTAAAGTCTTTTGTCTTTGCTACAGGTTTATCTGCTTTAGGGGGAAAAAAAAAGATGGTGCATTATTTTCAACAGTGGAAGGAAGTGGGTTTTTAACAGAATCCGCTTAAAAAATTCCAGCTGTGTTCACATTGAAGCCATCAAAAAGTTTAAGCCCAGGATCAGTTCTCCATGCCAACTAAATCCTTTTCAGGCCTCAAAAAGTAAATTTTTGAAAAAATGCCAGGCCTCTCCTTGAAAATAACCTCTTAATTGGTTGATATTAAAAAAACGGAAAGTGCTATTCTGAAGATGTAAGTGTTTACGTTTTTGTGTACTAGTTTGATCTTGTGGCTTGTAAGAACACTCAACATTTTAACACAGAGACAGTCTCACTGAACTGCAATGGCAGGTATGCAGGCTGGTTATTTCAGAAGAGCTGGAAATTCTAAACAACAGAAAACTGAATGTGTTATGAACTATTCTGTGCCTCTAAAACGCACCAGAAAAGTCAAAATGTGAGTAGCAATTCCAAAGAAAACACGTTTAATTCCTGAATAGCTGGGGCTCAGTAGAGGACAAGGAAATTCCAATCTTGTTCACTTCTGAGATCAATAATTGTTTTCAAGGAGTTTCTCTGTCAGTTTTAGGTTCACACAAACATTTGGGATAAAAAACAGAAAACGTCATATATACTGAGGCGTGTATGTATGTTGCTTTGAATACACATACCTTTTTTGCTTTAAAGACAACCTATTTCAGGATTATGAATACATCTATCCTACTGCTTTTCCCTCTTTATTTTCTGTTGTGCTATTAATCTTTGTGTACATATATGCTGTGAAATTTATCTTCTACTGTCATTCAAAACTTTACCTTCTTGGTCTGTTACGTGAGAAGAAAAGAAAATGAACCTCATAATTCCCACTCACTGAATTGCAGTCAGACACTTGCCCGATATATATTTCCTTTGTCCCTGTAAATCTAACACTGCAGCTCCTTTAAGCTAGGTGGCTGAGATGTATAACCTGATTTACAAAAATGTTAAAAGAGGGAAAATATTTGCCCAATTGCTGACAGAAATTGATTTATTCTGCTTAACTTGAAGTTTTTAAAAGCAAACACATTTTTCATTAAGAAAGGTAAAGGCAAATGATATTAAAAAGCAAAGGAAAAAACCTAAGAAACAACAACTGATCAGCAGAACAGGTGACTGTGGAAGGTCACTTCTGTTAGAGAAAGATATACAAGACTTTTTTTTTTTCAGTTGCATTTGTAAAGTAATGTCATCACACAGAGGAACTATGAAATTGCAAAGGAAATAGTAAAATGATACGATATGGAAGACAGCTGAAAGTTTTAAGGTCACACATTTACTGTGTGACTAAAGATTCCTTTTTCTTCATCTCGGTATGCCAATCTGACCCTTTTAATGACTGAAAATGATTCCTTTAATTAAAGAATTTGGCTTCAGATTCCTTTTGACATTTTTTCTTTTTTCTTTAAATAATTGCCAAGAGACATTTTGTTTTTCCATTAAGCAACTTGGCAACCCAAGGTGACTGTGATGTCTCCTCATTCATAATCTAAAAGATAATTTAGGTGAAGCAATCATTTATCCCAGAGCAGTAAGCAAGATTAAGCAGACAGTTCAAAAGTCTGGATATTCATTCCAAACTGTTTCTACATGTTGCATTTCCAAACATCATATTTGCACTTGAGATTTGTACTAGAAGTAAAATCTTCTCATAAAAATAAGGTATGTTTTTATATGAGGTATCTCCTTACAGACCCCAAATGATAATAATAATAAAAAAAACAACCAACCCTTCTTCCTTCCTGAAGCTAACTGAGCTCATTAAAGACGTTATATCACACTTCAGAAGAGCAAGGAAGCGTTACATCCTGAGACGGTGGCCAAATTCTATTTTTGAGAGAACTTAGCCCTGAAGGATTCTCATAGACCAACTTCTCATCTCATGGTGATTTGATGGTTTACAGGAGCTGTGCACTGATGGAGTGCTGTTCTGGAGATTTTTCTATCAAGCTGGCTGGATGGAGGAGGGGTGGGGGACAGAAGAATATTTGTTTCAGATAATGATGAACTATCCTGTATTGCAGTTTCTTGTAGACAAAACGTATGATGGTAGCAGGACAGCTTTTGAAAATGTTGTCTCTTGTTTTTATCCCTGTCTTCGAACATATAATTATTTTAAGTTCTTTACTTAAAATATTTATACTGCGTTTCTGAAATTAACCTATGTGTAATCTGGGGTACTAATTGTGGAAGAGCAGTCATAAAATACACTTTTGCACATATAACTGATTTGTTGTATAAGAGAAGCAGTTGGGAACATCCCATATACTAGCTGTTTCTCAAATGGAGACACATGACCTCCACCAACCTTATCCACAAAAGGAGCAAGAGATTCTTTTCTCAAGGAGAGAAAGTTATCCTTATATTTACAAGAACAAGGAGAAAAATGGATTTATCTAAAGGGCATGATGGTCCTGCCTCCAGAAAAAGGGTGGTTTCATGGGAGAGGCAGAGCTATCACTCCTTATCTTCATTCTGCCATGGTACCAGAGTCTTAGTTCCAGTATATCAACAAGCAGGATTTCTGCTTTCCAGAGAATTCATGTCAGTGATGGATGAAATCGTGATGCAAATGCAAAGTGTTTTCTCATACAAACTCTAACTGCAACAACTTTGAACAGAATAAGGATGGATGTATGAAGGGAAGGGAGGGAGAATTAACAGTGTAAGCCCTTCATTAATCACTATCTTCCATTTCATTACTAGAAAGACACACTTATCTTTATTTGCACACAGTGAGGTGTCAGAACTTCTGATTCATGCAGGTAATGAAGTACTTTTCACACCTCAGGTGCATCTCTGAGGCCCCAGCTCAGTAACTGGATGAAGAGGGGAAAACACAGAACCTTCTTTTAACCTGATGCCTGCTGCAGCCACAACAATCTGAATGTAAAATGAGACAGTACACTGGGAAATGGAAAACTGTCCTTATCAAAAGCCTTTACCCCAAAAAAGTGCCTAGTCTTTTTATTGAGGAGTGTAACTGAGAACACTCAAAAGATGGTGCCAAAAGGAACAAAATACACATGTTGAGGGAACAGCCAGTTCAAGCGACAGGATAAGGTCTTGGTCTATGTATTTATTCATGCCAGGATCTCAGACACCGCACTTCAATAAAATGGGTAATTGTTAGTCACGTCACTAATTATATCTGATACACAAAAAGGCTTGTGCAACAACACATATCAAAGAGCACTGTGAACTCATCCAGTACAGAAACGGCTCACAGAGAAGCTCTTATTACTGATACCCCTACAATTCTGAAAAAGATGGGGTATTAGAAATGTCTAGGACATTTTTTCCTCTCGTTGCAGTTTTTTAAACATAAAAGATGTGTTGTATAATTACGGCAATAAGTCTATGTAGAGACTTTAGCATTTGCTTGAGACACACAACACAAGGAAAAAATGTAACAAGAAGACAGTGGAATTGTCCAAGATAGCTATTTCTTCTATGAAAAGTAGAGACAGCTAATGATGCACCGAATCTGTAAAAATCCTCTAAGAAAGTTATGATTTTTCTACACTAAAAATCAAATAAGGTGATGGTTCAGATACTTGTCAAATTGAATGAGCTGGGAAAAAGGTAGAGATTAAAGGAGTAAACAAGTTCTCAGGCTTTCTAGCATGCAAGGAACAGTCATGTCTTGTCAGACTTTGTAAAGTTTAGATGACTAGTTCATCCAAGAGTAGGATTACATTAATAAACTTTTCCCTTAAATCTGGGGCCTGATAATTAATTACCTAGTAGACCATGTTCTTATTTACGTTGTCCTATGAGGATACTTTTAGTGACTTCAGAGAACCTACAATCAACAGGCCAAACATCGCCTGTGATTTCAGCTTTATTACAAGAGTTTTCACAAGTCACAGCACATACAATCTAACTCTGGACACAGAAACAATAGAATACATTTTCTTCTCACACTCTTTCAACAGTGGCAGAGAAGCCAAGTCAATTGCACTGCTGCTGACCAAGAGTTAGCATGAAAAAAATCAGGGTTAATGCTTATGTGGCAATGGGCTCTCTACCCATTAAACTCTAGGGAGAGTTTAATGAGTCATGCTTTTATCCCATACTACCTTTAATATCTCTTAAAAAATATTGTATGTTACATTTAATTCATAGCTGATTCAAATATGTCATTTTATACGCAAGATTCATTTTATTATGTCTCCATCTGTTGATTTGTAACAGTAAAAAAACCTGTATACAGAGAAAACAAAGATCTAAAAGCTACCCTCCGATTGTAATTTGTAAATTACTTGTCTTTGATAACAACCAATGATTTAGTTGTCAGTTATACCAAGTGTAATAATACCAACTTCACTACTAAAGAGAAGATTTTTAGTTGACAAAATTCAAGAATTAGTTAAATTTTTAGATCTCCATTGTGAAACAACTGAATTGAGTTTTCACATGGATGGTGCTCAGCTCTTTGTAAATCGGCATCATTTAAGATCTATTAAGCTGTGAAAGCCACAACTCAGTCATTTCTGAGAAAATGTGACCCACAATTTGCTACATATTATGCCACTAAAAATACATTCAATAGATTTCTAGGTGAGTTCTGAAAAAAGTAACAAAAAAACCCCCAATATTTTGCTTTTCTTTCTTCTCAAAAAAAAAACAAAACCAAAAAAACACCAAAACCAGCACTACTCTTTTACTTCATTTTGCAAGTAGCTTTTATTCCACAGACACCACCAAATATTCAATCAACTGTTTAAGCAAAAAACATTGCCTACTGGAATGTCATCAGCACAAAGTCCACCAAATAATAAATGAACTTTTTATTAACTGTGGTAACATTAACATTACAATGAGGGATTGTTTAAAAACAAGTTGTACTGCTGTTGCTCAAGAGCTCACAGAAAACGGTTCTCAGTTCCTTTATTTCTCCTTGAGGGTAACCACAGGGGTTGCATTAAATCTTTTTAAATATGTTGACAGTTGAATGTGTGCTGCTGTTGCTCTGGTGACATTTTATGCTTTTTAATTGTCATTAATGAAGCTGACTGATACTTTCTTAAAAGTGCTTTACGTGTTCTAGTAATTTTATGACAAAAAGAGAAACAAAACCGTCTGCAAATTAGCCTTGATCCGCTCGTCTTATGGAATTTTCATGGTAGACAATGGGAGAATCTGCATGGGAAATATCTGCTTGGCCAGATATTTTAGGTAGGAATGCATGAAACGTTCCCAGTAAACTGTGAAATTATCACTTGATTTTGAGTCTCCATATAAATTCAGAGTTCAAAGATGTGCTTGAATATATTTTCAAAAATAAGTAGAGGAAATACTTTGACAGATTCAGAACCTTATGTTAAAACGGCACAGCCCAGCTCACATTAGGGTTGCAGTAAGGTCGAAAATGTAAATGGCAGCTAGAATAAAAATGAAAGTTTGACACTATCCTGGCATCTCATAACTCTACTGTTATTATGATAATACTCCCACCAGCCTTGAGAAAGGCTTGACGCTATAGAGACTGAAAGAATCAGCTCCCAATTATCTGTTCAGAAACATGTAGTAACAAAGAGAAATGCGTGTAATTTGAGAAATAGCAGGCATGATGCTTGATAGTTCATAAACATATAAGGTAAGTCATTTGCTATGAGGAGAAAATAAATTATGGTTCTTTACATTATGATGCACGATTTAACTAGATTAGGGAAGATCTATTAAGGGGCAAGAAGCTAGAAGAGGTAAGAGGAGGAGGAATGGTGTAGGGACATGTGCTGAGTCCTTCCCTATCGCCGGTTCCCCAGCTCCCACATGCTCAATGGTAACCCAACAAACAATTCCAACACTATTGCAGCTGCTGCACAACAGGCTTCACATCTTTGCAATTTAAGAACCAGAAAAAGCTGGAGCCACCTTTCTACGACTGAAGCAGCTCGTCAGATGTAGCACAAAATTGATGGCCTGAGCCATTACAGTTAAACAGGCCAATTAAGTTATGGTAAATCACTCCAAGCAAACTGAGAATCCCGTCACCTGATTCTCTATAGGTCTGGTGCTGAATGTAACCACATATACCTGTGCAAAGCATGCAGCTCAGCTCCAGGCTGACTTTTTCTTTTATCTGAGTGAACGGCTATGCACAGTGCAAACAAAATCAGGCCTAGGAGCTCTGCATGACACAGGAATTTTCAAGACTCTCAGGGTGCAGACAGCAGTAAGTTCCACACTCATGTCAGACGTACATTTAACAATCTCAGCTAAGTCATGAACTACATTTTAATTAGACAAGAGGCTAAGCTTTTGATTTCAAAAATAGAAATTAGGGTTGCAGTCCTTCACCCATTGAAGTTAATTGCAAAATCCCTATTATCAGGCTCTTGAGGTATTACCCAGGCTTACTTTTTAATTACAGTTGATTCTTAATGAAGTAGATGGCAAAGAGAAAGCAGCCCATGATTCAAACGATTCACATTTTTATCTTTCTTGATGAACAACAGAATAGGTCAAGATACTTGCTGGATTTTCCCATGAGAAATGCTGTGATGTGAATAAGCTCAATTGACTTGATCCTGAAGGAGCAGGTTAGCTTTGAAAAGCATCACTCATTTTCTCCTCCTGTACACATTCTACCCCCAAAACTTAAGCACTGTAATTACTGACACTAAGCCAAATCCAATTCAGAACTTGAAAAATATCATGTAAGTATCCTAAGCTTGAATGACTTGTCTTTATTGTCTAATGTCATTTAAAACATAAGGAGCCCTAATTATAGTTTTATTTTCAAATGATGAACTTTAAAAGAGTGACAATTCTCCATAAAAACCTGACAACTTCTCAGGACGTGGAGACAGCCAATAACTTGATATTTCATTGTGATTTAGAAAAAATAAACTATGAAGCCACTTATACAGAAAGACTGTTATCACATTTAGCAAAAGAACAATGCAGTGTTTTACCTTTTTCCTCTTATTTTACTATCTCTGTAAATAAAGATTTAAAGAACAGCAGCTCTTACTACTGGTAGGACCATTATCTTGTTGTACACAAGAACCTGTGAACTCTCATTTCACGTAATGAAAATTCTTCTTTACCTTATGGAAATCAGGTTTAAAAAATAAACTTACTGTTTTTATATTGTATGAAAAGATCAGTCTTATATTTCGGACATTACTTGACATGTTATAAAATGCCTATGTAATTTCTTACTTCTATGTCTTTGACAGGTCCATTTAAAAAAATGATTTTAATATATATACACACATTTTTGGAAAAAGTCTGAATGCTGAAATAAGTATTGGGGAAATTTAAATGTCCATTTTAAGATAATCAGAAAGTATCACTAGATCTAGGTAACACTTACTACTTTCACTGAAAAAGATTCTCAGTTCTACTCATGCAAAGCATTGCTTTAAAAAAAACAAGGACATGGAACAAACCATGCAACTCGTGTATAAGATATTCTAGGATTAATCTGTAATCAATGCACCCCTCTGTGACACAGAGCTGACACAGCTCGTTTCAGAGGAAGGAGGGACAATCTCCTTTCAAATCAGGACAAACGAAGGTTTCACTTTACCTGGTCATTATTTTTTTCCTGAATCCCTAAACTTTTTTTTTCCCCCCTCCTACGGGTGACACTACCCAGGCTAAAAACACTTGCCCATTATTACAATTCTTTCACAAAATTGAATGGGAAAAACCTGAGCGCTTCCTACCCCACACTCCAAAGGGAGATCAGGGGAAACCTAGATTACTGTCAAGGCTACTGTGGACAGAATGTGCAGCTCTGAACCAGCCTGCCTTATATAACTGTGACAAGCCTGCAAGTGCAGCACATAATCATGTCCAAATTTGCTTCTGGATTGAGCTGTGTAGAATCAGTATCATCTATATTAAATCACCATTACTTCCACAAAGAAAGGAAATTCCCACCTGCTTCTTCATTTGGCAGCTCCCTCTTGGAACATCAGTTTTACCATTGCCTTTACTGGAACTATGCCAGTCAGCATGGTTAAACATTTGAGCACTGAGCTCAAACACTTAGAGCCCTACGCTTACAACATAAAACACCTTGCAGTTATTCAGTCTATTTCACATTTGCAGAAGGTCTAACTTGGCAGGTCTCATTCCAATACCTCTCTGACCCAACAGCACATAGTTATAACTGTTGCTGTGAATAGCAGTTTGAATTGCTTCCTAACTATAGTGATTGTCAAAATGGTACTTCAAAGATTGATCAGAGCATGCAGACTATGCCCATGGCAGGGCATGGCAGCTGCAGGCCAGCCTCACGCTTTCAAACCATACAGCTCATCTGAGTAGACCCTATCAACACGGAGAACAGTGAGCCACCATGCCTTGAAGACAATCCCAGAAAATGGAAAAGGTTGAGGAAAGCAAATGCCTTCGAATTTAGCAACAAATTCTGCTCAAATTTAACAAAACTGGTAAGCCAGTACATTCTCAATACATACATTCTCAAGTGGTGGCTAAAGTACCACATGATGGCTAAAATCAGCATTTAAGCGAGGGCTAAATGCTAGAATAAGCTACCTTGCTATTAAAGTAATATTGAAGTAATTGGATTAATAAGGTGTTGCTCATCACTTCAGAAATAAACACACATTTCTTTTGAAAACAATTATTTCAATTACTTGTTTACAGAATGCAGGCATCCATAATTGTAAAATGCTAAGTACACTCAACACATTTTATGAAGTGTGCGAAAATCACTGTGTTGCCAGAGGACTCTGTCTTGCAAACTATCTTAGTCAACCTTCAAGCAGCTTCATTTTCAGAGTGTAAATCTTGGCACCAACTAAAAGCAACTAAACTTATTAATGGTTTCTATTACATGACATGTACCTCACGTACATTGTCTTTCCAAAGACAAATAAATAAAATCTTCAGCTGTTACTAAGTCATTATAAATTTTAAATAAATAAATGTATTATTATTTGTGTATGCATAGTAGCAATGAATTTCAGGCGAGAATCACATTTAGACTGACAGGTACCTCAACAACACAAACCAAAAATAGTAATTGTGGACACAGACTAAATAGACAATTTCTACTTAGTTATTGAACTGAAGGTGGAGAAGAAAACGTTCAATCATAACACAAGAAGTTTATCTTCTTTCTTACCATTAAATGTTAAAAACACCCTTGCTTGAGGCTGGGAAGATCCTTTCACACTGCTAAAGTAAATAAATATCCCAATCACCAGGTGCAGTGCAAGTGCCATCTCTTCAGATTTGCAACTTAATATCCAAGAAATGAAACCTGAAAGAAACAGAATTGGCATGCATGTTGTTACACAATTTTGTGGAGCAAAGACAGCACTACAGAACAATCTGTGCTAAAATGCTCTGCCATCTGATGCCATAATATATGATAATATGAAGGAGGTAGAGCACTTCTGTTTTTTTCTTTACAGATCTGAAAATGGTTTTCTCCAGCTGTGTTCTGTGCTGGCATAATGAGAGCTCTCTGCTGTTAGTATGAACCTGCAGAGCCTTAGTTTTGGCTACAGAAGACTACAGCACTAGATTCAGATTATTTAAATAAAGACAATTCCACCTGCTGGAAAAATAATTATACTAAATGTCAAGGCAGAGCAAAGCAAGGACAGGAGATAAAGTTTCACGAATGAAAAGCTGGCTGATATTTTTAGACCTCTCTCCTTAGTTAACATCATATTTGATCTCTTTTTTTTTTTTTTTAAACATTTGAAATCAAAGGTGTTTGGAAATGAGCTTTGAGTTGAGTGCTCTAATAGCCCTCTGTACCCTCTTTTAAGATGAAATCCTGAATATGTACGACACTAATCTCAAAAGCATTGAAACCAAAAGTATTTCAACATGCTTGAAACTATTAATCAACATTTGCTTTTTGGACTAGCTTCTTTTGGGATATTTAATTTCTCTCTTAGACTTTTACAGAGCACTAGAACTGCCCTGTGTTGGATAGCATGTAAACACTTGATACTTGGGCTACTCCTCCTATACATCTGCTGAATCTACATTCACTTTATAGGGTGAAGCTGTTGAGAATACTGAGCTCTTCAGAGAACAGTAAACAATCCAAAACAAATCTGCACCATTTCATAGGTCAGGAAGACTCATAATGGGCTTGAGCTCGCTGGAGTCAGTGTCACTTCCTACCAATTCCAGTTGACTTTGGACTAGACCCATAAAACCCAAATATTAGTAACTGAATACTGTGCAACTATGACACTCATAAACTGCATCTCTCCAAAAACTGTGAAGTTCAGATTTTATTTTACCTATGAGAACAACTTTGATCATGGTGTCAATGACGTTCTTCAGCTCAGATTAGTTTTCTTCATATATATATATTATATGTAATATATATATAAAATTTTCTTTTTGGCATCAACAGCCTTTCTACTGGACAACACCTATTGGTTGATCAGGTGATATATTTAGTTCTATGGAAAACAGCAGTACCTTGAAGGACACAAGTCCAAAGGCCAGAAGATACCTTTGAAGTCTATATATTTCTTTAATGAGTGTTGTTGTTTGTGCAATCACTTTACACTTCTTTACCTCAGCTCTAGCACTGCAGTCCCTCCAGTGGAAGATAGTATTTCTACATCTTTGTTCACTGAGTCTCTTCTGAGATTCACACCTTTTGTAAAAGAACTGGCTGTAACCATCCTATCATGGCAGGAACCATCTGTCAGGCAGGAATTACTTTAGGTCAGCACAAGTTCGGGCTGGATCCACATCACTAAGAGGTAAAAGCTCTGTATCTTATTACCAGCTCTGTCATTCCCTATCCACGTAGTGTAATTCATTTTTAAAGGCTTATTTCTGCATTAGACGTTTACACTAAGTTGGTGTGGGATGAAGAGAGCGTGCAGGAGGGTACAGCTCTGTAGCCCACAATGTACCATGCCTTGCCCAGTTAGCTCTGGAGTACTGAGAAGTGCATTCAGACCAGGTGATGCTACCACTCTGCTAACTGACAAAAACACTAGTGTCAGAAATTTTCCAGTCACAGATTTGGTCTACAAAAGAAACATATCCATTATGGCCCACTTCCAAATTATTTCTAAAGGTCTGTTCACTAATAAAATGATAGCTGAAGAGTTTAGCCAAGAATAATTATTAAACAAGCTTTGTGAACTCCAACATTAATGCTGCTTTGTGGGCTCTAAATTCAAAACCTTGCAACCAGCCCATGGGATACTCTTTAACTTAGCCCTCTTCTAAGAGAGAAAGGCCAGTAAATCCTGATAAGATTGCTTTGTCAGGCCAAAACAAATAGCCAATCACACTGAACATGTAATTTAACAGATGCAATGGGATTAGTATTTTACAGTAGTAGCACTTTGCTTTCTTTGCAACAGAGATGAAAAGTCCGAGGAACAAGCATGTGGCTTTCTCTCTTCCCTTAAATGATACTGTAAGAAATAATACTAATAAAAAATAAACCTTTCAGCAGTCTCTCCCTCCCACTCTTATGCCTCCTGCCAACTCCGGTGCAATCAGCTACAGGAGTGAAACATTACTACATTTCATTGCTCAAATCATACATCTTCACCATTCACACAGAAGTGACAGGCAAATTTAAGACTGAGACCGTAAGCAGCATGGTTCCTACCCAGCTGTTAGACACATAAATAATAAATGCATACCATGCCACAAAGGTGTCTCAGGGTGCCTGACATGTCAGTAACCTAATGGCAATATGTTAGATTTCAGAGATTTTACACACCTAGTAACTAAGCAGAAACTCACTGCAGGTTTGAATCTCTATTTGGGCTTATATCCCAGCTCTGAATTTATCTCAGTAAGTCATGATACTATATTCAGCATGTCCCGTGCACATGATCTGTGCTGACAGCACACAGACCTCAAATCTTTTCAAGTCCTCTTAAATAATCTTTTAGGACAGACAAAAAGCAATATCTAATTCCATTACTGTCTATGTTTGCTGTTGGACCCTACTCAAGCTGCAAACAAACCAGCAAAGCACTACTGGAGCGCTGAAGCTTTCCTGTCAGAGAGGTGGCTTCCAGCACACTGCTTTGCTTTGGAAAGTATTACGCAGCTTTGCTGTAAGCGCCGCACAGGTGTCATCTGCTGCAGCCTCACTCTCACCCTGACATCCCATAAGGAAAATCGTTCACCAGAAGAAAAAGAAAGAAAGAAAGGAATAAAAAGGAAAACCTCAAATCCAGACTATGCTAGTCCAGAAAATATTACTTTAACTATCTGTGAACAGTAGGAAAATTCAATTATCAAACACATTTCACATTTATTACAGCAGAGAAAGAGAACTTTCAATCATGCTTACCCAGCTATTGGAGGAACCAGTAATACAGATTTCTATCTGGTTTCTATCAGTTTATGGGCTCCACTCCTGTTACCAGAACGTTTTAATTCCAAACCTGGCTCACGGTGGGGAGGGGAAATAAAATAAAAACACATAAAGAAAAGTCTCTCTTCCTCGTGGTTGCAAAGGTACTCCCAGTTCCTTTGTAAAATAATCCTTAAGGCACCGGGAGCGCTTCTCCCCAGCCCTCAATGAAGCACCTAGAAGTGAATGGAAAGTGGCCGCGCGGTGACGGTGAAGGCTCCGGTTTCCAGTTACAGCGCTGCCCGGCCCTCGCCGCCGCGCTGAGAGGCGAGGCACGGCGGTGCATCATTAGCTGAGCAAATAGGGGCTGGAGCTCATAAATAATGCCGAAGCCACACCCCACAGAGCGCGGAGCCGCCGGCCCGCCCGCCCTAGGCTCCGCTTGGCAGCGCAGAGCGGGCGCGCAGCCTGATCACTCGGGGCGGGTTCGCGGCGCAATAAAAGGTTTTTGAGAGAGCAGCGCCCGGCTTGTCCCGGGAGCGAGGCGGCAGCAGGTTGTTCTCCAGTTCTTCCACCCGCACGCACCCGCGTATGTCGCGCGGTCGCGGAGCTCTCCGGAGGGAAACTCGCCGGGAAAGTTTCTTCCCCTCGGTGGTGCGGGCCGGCCCGGGACTGCCGGTGTGCTGCTGCGGGTTCCGGGCCGGGGGAGAGCGGCCCCGGGCTGCGAGCGGGACGGTGCGGGGCAGCCTTCGGGGCAGGCCGGTAGATGTCACTGTGAAGAGAGGGAAAGAGGCAGGGTTGTGGGGAGGAGGGAACCAGGGCATGCCCAGCGCCGGACAGCGGGATTTCTTTTTTTTTTTTTTCTGAATTATTTCCTCTATTTTAAACTTAAAATTAAAAAAAAAAAAATATATGAGAAAGAGGCGTTAGTGCAGCGGTTAGATTCGTAGCTCAGTCTCCTGATTGTACCAGGAGGTTTTCCCCAAGCTTTCAGAATCTTTTCCCCGGTTTAGGAGACTGGGAGTGGCTCGGTTTTGCCTGAGGTCCTGAACTATTGCTTCTTGTAGACTTTCCGGTTTTGTTGTTGTTTGGTTCTTTTTTATTTTCGTGGGGTTTGTGCTCCCAGGGAGCAGACAGCTTTGAAAACTTAACCAAGATGTTTTGAAAATGGGAATTGCAGCACATCTCCATTAAAGCCTGTAGGATGTTCCAAACAGTGGTATTTGAGTTCTAGGCCATTTGGTAGCCAAGGCCTGTGGAAAGATTTTCCTAATTTTTTTCCTTTTTTGAGTACATTCTGTTCTGGTTTGACCTGCGGGATGAACACTTCTTCTGAATCAAGATTTCCACTTTGCAGGAGAAAGTGTTCAATGATCCAGCTGAGGACTGCACAGCTGAGTGCTATTGCAGCAGTACTTCAAAGGAGCACATCTCTGAGTACTTAAGGAGCCTTGTCCTACAGGCAGAAATACGTTAACAAGTAAACAAGGACTCAAAGTGAATCTGTGCACACAATCAAGTTACAGCTTTGTTCCCAGCTATTACAGTCTATAGCCTTACTAACCAAACCAGCTAATAATACTAATGCATTGTAGCCAAGGTACTCTGCTCTTACTGGGCAAGTTTAGTCCATGCATGTGGATGGATGTCTGTGGCCAGTCTACAAGCCACTTCGTAAAAGCTCACCTATGTGTGTTGGGGTCACACTGTTCAGAAAGCTTCTTCCTCGGGCTTCAGTGCCAGCCTAGCATTAGTATTTTCTTCAACAAGAAACTACTGCATTATGACACATCCATAATCCCAGAGAACCTGAAAAGACGGGATACTTCTTCCTCTGGAGAGAAGCATCAGATTTGCAGCTGATTCCCAAAAAGAACGGAGTATAGAATTTTTAAAAAGCTTTACTCACTTCAGATCACATTTTGAGGACAAACTAGTTGATGCCACCAGATGAACTAACTCTCCAGATCCTTGCTGTTGTTGTTCTAGTTCTGCTCAATACAAGGAAACTATGCCAAAATGCATGGACATTTGCTGCCATTGAGAGCTGTTAAACTAAACCACCAGGGAGTTTGTTCATTCAATGGCCAGGCAGTGTGGCTGTGAACATGATGCTGCTCATCCTTGCGATGTGCTAATGTCCAAATGCCTCAGTCTGACAGCAGCAACCTGGCAAGAGGAGAAGTCACTTGTCTGCTTTGGAAAATCCCCACAACTAAGTGCAATTAGAGATCACCACACCAAGCAGCAGAAGTGAATCAGCTAACTCAGTATTCTCTCTTGCTGTGGTCTGTGCAGGCTGATTCAGAGGAGAGTGCACAGAAAACCACAAAGCAAATATATCAAATAACTTCTCTGAAAGTAGATTTTTTTAGTAGAATTTTAGTAGGTGGCAGTGCCAGTCAAAGAAAAAGAACAATGGTACTACAAAATAACCAACTGTGAAAACTATGGTGATTGTAACCATCCTTCCGAAATACTTTTTTTAGCCTTTAAAAAAAAGTTTGACAGTTCTACTTTTTCTTCTCAAAGTTCAGAAGAAAAATTCTGTAGTTAAGATCACAAACACATGTTCCTAATAAGGCATCCTTAGGAAAAGACAACAAAATACTCAGGCATGAATCAACGACAGCATTAGTTCAACTCACTTGTATTTGTCTGTAATTTGGTATATATGAATACCAGGGAGCCATCTGGCTATCTGCGTTTCTTTTTCATATGTGCTAGCTATATCAGAGATAAAAAGGTAGAATGGAACACTGAAGAAAATTATGGGGATTTCCGACACTCCCTCAAGGACTTTGGATTTTATAAAATAGTAAATGAACTACAAAGAGACAAACACAAAACTTTAATCTGTGAGATACCATCATACTTGTATATCTGTTAGGCAAATCAAGAGTATGCTAATTTGAAAAACAAAAAGCAAATTGAGACATGAATAAGCATGCCATATTGATTTATTTGTATTTAACGTGCATATGTGCAGGTCAGAGCAAGATAATTAACTTTAAAAAGTAGTTTGAACTTCACAGCTGGGCTGAGTGAAATGGTTAAAGTTTTACTTCAAATGTTTTCTAATAGCATGCATTAGCTTCAAGCAAAACTCATGGAATGGAAATTACTTTTCCAAACCATGAGGTGGGGTTTCAGTATCTACTGGCACAAATCAGCCCTATGAGTGAAATGAAAAGTATGCAAGACACTTGCTTTCCAGGCTGTGTATTTTACGGGCTAACATGGGGATGAGGACAATTAAGTTCAGCTCAGCTTTGCAGCTGATTTTTAATTATTGATATATGCACAAAGCAAGCAGAGTGCTGTAGGGTTTGCTTCTTCTCCTGATTTGGTGCACGTGGGTTTTATAACTGCATGAAGTCAAGGGCAGAGTCAGGCCCTTGCTCTCAGCTTAGGAATTGGAGCAGTTCTGACCCCACAGTGCGATCTGAGCAGGCAAACACTCGTGGCCAAAACAAGCAGATGCTGATTTTGTTGTATCTGTGCATGGTATTTGCTTCTTACCCAAACAAATTATCCTCATGGACTCAGGCCTAGCTTTAGACCTAAACACTAACTGAAGCCAGGAAGAAGAAAGTCAAGGGTAGATCTGAGCTTTTACTTTAGGTTTTGGTTTGGTGTTTGGCTTTTATGTTTTGTTTTTTGTTTGTGTTTTTCTTCCCCACTTAGGTTTTAAGCTCCTGAAAAAGTGAAAAAATATTGGAGGCAGTAGGAGCACAAGGATCACAGCTTTAAAAGATGAGAGCAATGCAGATGGTGGAGGAAGAAGACAGAAATCTCCTAAGACACAGGTTGAATGGTAAAGACGGCGTGGTTGAAAAGAGTCAGGTAATTTCTCTGTATCTGCAATAACTAGTCATTAACAAGAGGTTCAATATCCAGTTTCTGCTTTGAACACATGCACAAACTTATTACTCAAGCAAGGCCAGATGTTAACTATTATACAAAAAAATACAGTAAAGATATTAAAGTGACCATCAAATGTGATCCAGTCCCTATTTAAAAATCAGCAGAATTGCATATACTGTGATGTGCATTTTCTAAATGATAAGAGAAAATGGTATTAAGTTCACTTTCTTCTGTCTTCATGTATGAGTATCAAATCCCCTTACAGAAATACACAGTCATTAGGTAATCCAATTAGTTCATGTTTGCTTCTTCCACTGTAACAAGAACTGAAGAAATTGTGAAATGCATCAGCAGATTATTTTAGGAAAGCTATTGGATTTTTGTTTTGAAGGTGTGCTAATATGAATTGCGCTTTATATTTTTATTCACAACAAATCATCCAGAGATTGCAAGAAACATTAAAGCTGTTGGTGATACTTCTGAATGATCAGAGATGGCGTGAGGTCTTTAGGCATAATGTGTCCTGACTGGTCAATGGGCTTATTCACATGGGTCAAACAAGGACTGCTCATGAAGAGCGAGGCTTCATCGCAAAGGTCAAAGCCTTATAAAACCTCTGGAATGTAACTAATAATATGCTGTCAGACTGAATTCACCAAACAGTTTGCTTTTTACTGCTTTATACTCAATGAAAGTTCATTTGCAGGAGACAATTTGTCTTTTCATAGTTTAAGAAAAATATGGTACTTACGAACAAGATCAGTGAAGCCATATTCATGAAGCACTATTATGTGTCTGGGAAAGGGGCAAACATGCTCTTATTTTGATAAAACTCCAGTTGTGTCCAGTCAGATTGACACAGCTCTGAATAGCTTCCCTGGAAGTCATTGTGCCAGCACTTCACAGTGAGCTCTGTCATAGAATTGTAGAATATCTTGAGTTGGAAGGGACCTATTGTGATTTCTTTAAGGTCATCATCAAACAAGTACTTCTGTGTCTGTACAAAAGATGTAAGCTGATTCTGGTATGCTACCAGGCCTTCATGGCCATCCCTCTTCAGTGAAGCAACCACATTACTGCTGTTTGTAGGAGAGGCACAGCCTTTTGGTCAGATTTTCCACCTTTTAGCAAGTATGACTAAATGAGGTCAGTGATATAACTGGAGCCGCTCTGCTTAGACAAAGATGGATTTTAGCTTTTAACAAATAAAGCAAGTTGTCATTATTTGGACTTAATAAGTGAATTAATAAGAATATGCATTAGGAAGACTTGAATGAAAAGGGATGATCCTTGACGCGGTAAGGATGGCTTCAGGCCAAGTAAGCTATGAATACAAACACAAGTGCATAGAGGATGTAATAATGTGCTTGTTGTCTGTGTGTTGGAGAACTTGGAATGAAGGTCTTGTGGTGTGAGGAGATCTACGAGGCCACAGGGAGAGAAGACAGGAGCTGCAGTGGAGAAGCTTTTTAACCAAACAGGAAAACAGAGGTAGGAGGATTAGGGAGAAGAGATTAATACCGAATAGAGGAGGCCAGTGACAGCACCTTGGATGTCATGGCAGCTTCCAGTGTGAGCTGCCACTCCCCAGCTGGTGCTTGATTTGTTGTTACATGCTTAAGGGCTCACATCACTTCCTCTCACTTTTGGAAGGAGGTTTTGGAAGGGTAGCTTTTTTGCCTATGATTCAGCTGTTTCACTGTTTATAGAGCATTACGTGAATCACTGGTTGGCAAAAAAAAAAAAAAAAAGAAAGAAAAAAGAAAAAAAGCTTATGGTTTCATTCGTCTTAGGTTTGAAACACAAAACCTGGTTATATAAAACCTGTCCCAGAAGCCTTATTACAGAAAGCTACCTATCTCCCATCTGGTCCCAGATAATATTCCAATCCAGTCCTGTTTCCCACCATCAAATGAAAAGTAATGACTGCACACCTTGCAGTCTTCAATTTATTTTGTTCTCTGTAAGTACAGACTAAGGTACTGGTGGTATTTGTTAGCTAATTTCTTACTGCATGTTGTCTGGATACTGAAAACTGTTACTTTAGAAGAGGAGTGTGCAGGGCAGAAGGACCTCTCTGCAAATGCCTTGTCCTCTGAACATGTCCTGTTGAACATTGTCCCTGCTACTTTCCTAAGGAAGTTTTTCTCATGCAGAGAGAAGTTAAAGAACTTATCTCCAGATGAAAGAAAAGCAAAGCTACTGAAAAAGATCATAACTTAATCTGTGCATACTAAACAGAGCATAGTCTGGAACAACCTGAATAATGCACATTGTTCCCTGGAGATATCAAGGGTCTGTGTGTATGGATCAGAGGACACAGAGTCCCCAGGGATGTTTCTTTCTTTACTCTTCAAGCTCCTTTTGCATTATACCCTAGCTGTTACTAGAGTCAGGATCTTAAACTAGATCTCTGTTCTTAATTTTTCTTAAGTAAGCAGTGGTAATTTTCATGCAAATCCAAAGCTCTCCATAAAGGAAAAGGGGGAAAAGATCAAGATAACCATGGTGTTCAAGTTCTAATTCTTGACTCAGTGTTAAGGAAGGCATTCCTGCTTCCAGCAGTGTTCTTTTCTGTTTCTTAAAAGGATATATTGTTTGCTATGAATCAAAGTTTGTCCTGGAATCAGCATGATGCAGTTGAAATTGTATTGATGTTTTAGCTCTACTCTTGATCATTATATTGCTTTGTTATACAGATACCTCTGCATTCTTCTAAGGTCCTAAAGGCGATAAAATGGAAGCTCTAGTCTTTGTCATGTTCTGTGCTGTACACTTGATCATGTGAACGCTTTTCTCCCTTTGTCATAGGTATTCGTTTAATACTTTCCAGATGCTTGTTATTCACAGGGACTTGAGCTTCTGCTTTCCTCTCCCCTTTTTATTTTCCACTATCAATGCAATAGATGTTTTGAAAGGCTCTTCAACAGTGCTTTTTCAGAATGAGAAGTTATCATATTTTAGTCACCAAATCCTTTCTTGAAAGCCATCCCATTATATTCACCAGAATATGTGGCCTAAAACGCATGAGCAAACTCTTGGCTTGGATAGTGAAAGCCTATGATATCAGAGTGTGTTCAGTGGAGTCTGAGAGAGTCTGCAGACTTCTTTGTACTTTTTTAGGCCCTAGGACAGTCCAGATATGGGCTAATTTAAAACAACATTAAGTCATCAGCTTAAAATCAAAATTTATTCTTTAAAAAAGAAGGGCTGAGAAGAATCATAGGTCATAGCATATTCCCTATCATCTTATTTGTCATAATAGATTAAAATGTGATTTCTGCCTATTATTTTATTAATTGTCTACTCGGCACAGGCTTTATGGAACTCCTAATGCAGAAGAAATACAGCATCATATAATAGAGCATTGTGAAATAAGTCTAAGAATTTTCTAGCATACTGACATTTCTATTACTTTAATTTTGCTCTTGGCTTCTTATTGAAAGAATCACAATTTAAAGTGAGTCTACATTTAATTTTTTCTCTCAGAATATAAACAGTCCATTAAATATTTATCTTTTTTTTTATCTGCCTCTCTCTGGAACATCTGTTAATTGAATCTTTATTTGAATCTGTTAGCAGTATTTTGTTTTAAGTCAAGAAGACAAAAAAAAGTCTATAGCTCGGATGGCAGCCAGAACACAGTACCTTCTCCACTATTATAACTTTATATGTTTAATCACTGTCAATTATTCAAATTCAATTAGGAGGAAGAAAAAAAAAAAAACAGAAGAAAAACAGAATAGTTACAAAATATTTCTTAAGAGCTTTTCTATTTGCCATTTTTAACATTTAAAACACTTCGTACAAATTTATCTTAATGTACTTCCAAAGAATTGGGAAATTGAAGATAAACATTTTCAGTAATGTTTCGCCACAATGTTGTCTGTTTATTCCTTAGAGTTTACTTATATTACAAACACTTCCAGAAATCATTGAAGACCTTGTCAACATCAATGAATAATATATGCATGGTCTTTATATATTTTTTAACTTCGGAATTGGCAAAGAACTCATCAGAATATACTGAAATGAGTGTCTTACCCTAATTATCAAAAAAGTGCTTCTGTAACTCAAATGTCGCAGAAGTGAAAGAAGTATAAAGAAAAACAAAAAGCCTGACTGTTTTTGACCATAGTATCATGCACAGCATATTTTTCTTTCTCTTTTTCTTTCCAAGATAGTATTTTTTTTCTGAACATAAATTCATAATGTTTATGATCTTAGAACTAATACATTGGAAAAAATCTCTAAATTTTGCCATGAGAAGGCATTATTGCAGTATTATTTGCGGTTGGACTAGATGGTCTTGAAGGTCTTTTCCAACCTGAGTGATTCTATGATTCTATTCATGCACTTAGAACAGAAAATACTTCTCAACGTTAACACACATATTCTAAGAAATGGCAATTCTTTACACTCATGTACCAATAATAATAAGTAATGAGTAATAAATATATAGACCTCTTTAATTAGGAATACCTTAAATGAGTTACTGAGACTGGTTTAGTTCCATGTCTTTGTATTTTCTTTCTGGTTAGTCTGAAAATGCAAGGCCAAATAAGAGGCAGAGTACTTCTGCAGTTCAGATATTACCACAGAAGGCAAAGGCATAAGCTGGTGTTTTGACTTGCGGATGCAATTGAGAAAGTATGCCGAGGCAGAGCTGATGTGAAGCACTTGTTTATGCACTCCATGCAAGTGGAAGTTACAGATGCATTCAGGTGCTTCCCTTGAAACAAGCAGCAAAACAGCAAAAAAAAAAAAAAAAGGGCATTTAAAATGTTATAATGAAAACAGATCTAATGTAAAGGAGAGCATGTGTGAGACAGAGGGGATGAATTCTCGAACCTGATCCACAAGTTTTTGATGAGTGACATTGGCTGTGAGAACAAAGAATGCAGAGATGCACTGTATCAAAATGCAGACACGAAGAAGCTTTGTCATGGAAAAAAAAGTTCTCTCTTCCCTTCGCACCAGAAATTTTAGGGTAGAAGTTAGATTCCAAAACATGCTGTCATGACTTCTGCTAATGTTGGTGAATGGTGGATTGTTTCCCAGAAACATACAAATTCTTTATTCTGGCACAACAAAACTTCTCAAAGGCTTTCAAAGTCCTGAAAAGCTGTTACCATGTTAGCTTCAGTTCTGCATTTCATGAACAGGTATTTTCATGGCCATACATTTTGGGTATCTCAAGTAGTCATTGTCTGTGTCTTATCCTGTTCTATCAGGTGTTACTAACGTCTCCAAACACAATATTTGGTTGCATTATCCTTCTTTTATGCATTCTTTCAATTCTCAGTCTCCTCAGAACCTCATTTTCTGAATTAATAGTACTAAACATGTACTGAGGATGTATTTCATTGTCCTGTTTCTGAGAATTATGTAATTTATCACGTGATGTCTACCTCTAAATCACTGAAAACTGTAGAAAAAAAAATGGGAAGGAGAATACAAATGGATTTTGGATAAGTTTGGGATATTCTCCAGCTTGTCAGATCTTTTCTCCTATTGACATATGATGGAGAATCACAGAGATCCGGCAGTAACCTGTTACTTGAAGGAAGTGGTAGCTGGATATAAGTCTTTTTGTCATCTGGGTAGTTCTATGAATTATTATTAATTAATATGAAATTAACAACAAGGTGAAAGATTTAAATTCTTTGGATTTCAACCCACTTTTTCATTGCAGGGCCATTACACAATGAGTTGAAAAGCCATTGCAGCAGTTTCACTAAAAAAAGTTATTGTTCTGGTAAAGTCAGTAAGTCCACTGAGTTATGAGCTAACAAATAATTTTCATTAATGCCTGCATGTATTTGTAAGAACTATATACATTCCCCAAGACAATGATACCTCATTATCTGTTCTGGAAATCCTGACATTAGAAATTGAAATAATGGAAATCATATCAATGAAATTCTTCATCTGCAGCCTCACATTTTCCACCTTTTTTCTGCTTGAAGAAGAATGCCAAGATTTCTGTTAAATTAATCAGGAAAAAATTTGAAATGGTACAGCTGGGATAAAGTCCAGTGTACAGTCTGAGCAAGGCGTGAGCACTGTGTTTGTCATACTGATTGGGAATAAGTGGCAATCAGAAAGCTCCATGACTGGCAGCTTTCTTGAGTGCTGCATTTGCTCCACCTATGGAATGACTCGTAGACCCACTTGAATGGATTCAGTTATTTGCCTGAACAAAATCATATAGTGTTTATTTACCATTATTATAATATTATAATTAGTAATTATCTAATTGGAGATCTCAAATAATAGATGACAAACTGGAGTTTTCAGGTACATGTAAATAATAGCCACTAACAGGAAATTATAGCAGTGACTGCTGGGTCATTGAGGTGCAGCAAAGTCTTATGGCTGGCCTGAAAAGCAGGCACTTCCATCCTGAGCACCTAACGCATAATGCATCTTTAAGATTCAGTTGAGTGTGGATGGTAATGTAATGGTGTCTGTACCTACTTGGGAGCAAGCAACTTTCTGCCAGGCTATTTTCTCCTTTGTATTAGGAACAGGCTTACACTATCTCTTAACAATAATAGTTAAAAGGCAGTGTTTCCCCTCTGTTGTTTTAGTTCCCTGTTTAGCGTAAACATTCTGTATCTTGGCAACATACACTAGGTACAGGTTTCAAGGTTTTTCAGTACTTTGCCAGTAACTTTAAACACAGAACTAGTTCATGAAATGTTATTTTAGGCAGTTCATTACAACTGTCTTTGAAAACAAGCAGGGTAGTCAGGTATGAAAGAGCTATTACTTTTCCTCTCTTAGAAGGAAATATCTGTTATCACTTCAGGAGTCATTGGCTTCAATAGGCCAACGGATACATTTTCCTTTACTCTCTTTTGTGGCATTGCTCTGAAGGAGATCTGCAGCCTTCTACATACTTCAGACTTGTACTCAGGTGTCCCATTCTCCTGTTTCTGCCTGTCTTTAGGACAGTAGCTTTATTCAGGTGAGGACTGGTCAAGAAACAAATGAGATTAAAAGGAAATATTTTCTATTCACTGCTGTAGGTTTTGAATTTATTTAATTTTTTTTTTTCGTCTACAGTTTTCAAGTTATACTTCAGATTTTTTTCTATGACTTTGATCATTAATTGCTGTGTGTCACAGCTTTACCTCCATTCCTGTGTGCTGTTCCTTTACCTCCTACAGAAAAGGAAATAAGAAAACTCCCTCAGCACATTCTTTCTCTAACTTTTCTATAGTAATAGGAAACTTTTCAGAGAGGATATGTTTCTCAGTACTTGACCTAAGCCTATATTGCCTTTAGGTGGATCCTTAAAATGAATCCATTATGACTCTAAGTAGCTCAAAGCAAACACTGAAGAGCTTTAAGAAGCTTTCAGCAGAATTCAATAGCATCAGAATGTAACCTGTGGTTTTGAAGTTGTATAAATCTACCTTGTCTGAAATAGCATTGCACATTTGCCGTGTATCTGTGAGGCATCCTTTCAAATCAAGAAAAGGCATGAATCTGGCAACTTAGTTAAATATGAAAGAGATTACTGTCGAAAAATAACATTTACCAAGAGTGTTTTCCGTCATATTTCAAGCTCTCTGAGCATTCAAAGAACAATTCTAATATGCGAAAAAAATCTTTTAAAGTGCAAATGAATATTTGTGAGCCACCTCAAACAGCCTTGGGACTTATTCCTGCTTATCCTCATCACGGGGTAATGACTGGTTAAAATATTTTTGAATAATGAGAACATTATCAAAAATCAAGTCTATTCAGGAAGATGCATGAAAAGAAAATGGGGCTCAAGTTGTTGAATACATCTTCCATTCTGAATAGTTTGTCAGACTCTATTTACATCTTAGAGAGCATGTTGATTTCCTAGTTGATTCTTATTCACTCTGTAAATATTTAAGTATGTTAATTTTCTTCTCCTGTGGTAGAAACTAATTTTAGACAGTGGTCTTTTTAAAGCATCTTTGTTACTGAAGAAGTATTTCAGCCCTAGCTGCTGACTACTTCACACCTTGTTTGGTGGTTTTCACAGGTGCAAGGTGATGTAAATTGCAATCAGAAGAGAATTATTTTTTAATTTTATTTTCATGCTCGCTTTGCACAACCACATTAAGTAAAAAACGTGATGTCCTTATATGTTGTTGGTAGTTTTTTGTGACAGAGGAGTACAGAATTTGTACACAGATCAGCAGTTGTACACAGTGAGCAGATGTCCCTCTGTACACAGTCCAAATAGAATTAATTTTTATATAGGATGTACAAACATGAGGGAAACAAAGGAAAAAAAAAAGTATTTCCTTTTACTACTTATTTTCCTTTTAGGTCAGTATGTCACCTTAGGTAATATTAAAAATAAACCACAAATATTAACATTGAAGGGAATTCTGAGTGAAAAGTTCACTTTCTGTATATATATATATATATGTATAAAATACAAACAAAACATCTAGTCATGATTATATGCACTAAAGATTTTAGAAATAAAGTATGCTTTCCTAACATTTGTGGATTATAAAAAAAAAAGTATCCATAACCAAAACCTCTTTGTTATTTAACTTTTAATATCAAAAGCAATTCAAATCCTTTGGCATTTAATGTTTACAGAAACAAAAATATTCCATTCTTATAATACTGTTTCAGGTCCATGTTATTTGGAATCTACATTTTCTTTAGAAATCTGTCTCTGAGGACAAAACAAAATCTTCCAAGCTGTCAAAACTAGTGCACTGGATCAGGAAGTGTGTATTGCATAGAAAATATCTGAAAGTATTTTGTTATTCCTAATATCTGCCTAGGCTATAGGTTTTATCAGAGCATCACAGATAAATCAGAATGTCATCTGCTGAGGAGGGGAGAGTTTCAGTGAAATAAATTATACTACATATTATACCATCTATCACAGCATCATATCATATCATACTAAAACATATAATGTAATCTGCATCGTAAAGGAGTGCACCAGTTTTGTTGTAAACTACATTCATGTTAATGCGGTGTTACTCATCTGCAGTCACTAGAACTGTCAGCACTTTTGGCACCTGATAAGTGAATTGAACTAAATTCCAGAATCACAGCAAGACTTAGATTTTCAGAGATTTTATCTCATTCAACTCCCTCTCAAAGCAAGACCAACTCTGATCTCAAATCCACCCTCTGAGAGTGACGACATTTTTCCATATCCTGTGAATCCAGCAACTCTCTAAGGATGGCAGTCCCACCTCTAAGCAGCCTGCTCCAGCATTTTGGCTCTCTCATAGCAGAGTTTTTCCTCATATCTAAGGGCAATTTCTTGACATTGGTGTTGGTTTGTCCTTTCCTCAATCCCCTCCTGTCCTTATGCTGTGCTCCTGTGAGTGGAATTTGCCTCTGTCTCTACAATTCCCATCTATGTAGTGAAGAAGAAATTTAGGAAAAAAATTATTCTCTGAACAAGTGGTGAGGAATTGGAGCAAGCTGCTTGGGGAGGTGGAGTCACCGTCCCTGGAAGTTTTCAAGAAAAGAGTAGATGTGGCACCGAGGGACATGGTTTAGTGAGTATGGTGGGGATGTATTCATGGTTGGACTAGATGATCTTAGTGGTTTTTTCTTCAACCTTCGTGAGTCTATGATTTTATGATTGTTTCTAAGTCTACTGCTTTATTCCCCTTTGTCTTTTCCGTTTTTTAGTTGTGCTTGCTGTTCTTAAGCAGGCGTGGAGCATGGCAGGAATAGGCAACACAGTTGTTTGGTTTGTGCACAAAAAGATGGCTATAACAGAGTTAAATTTTCTGAGATTCATTTTTAAATAGAAAATCTATGAATCAGTGTTGGTTTCAATGAACTTTTGTACCACATGAAACTGTCTCAGCACATCTGTGATCTGAGCAATGATACATACTTGAATTTGTAATTGAGAGCTGTGATTTATAGTGAAAATATGCGTGGGTAGTCTATGAATGAGTACCTCACTGACAATCTGACCAACTTTGTACAAGGCAAGTGAACTAATGAATATATATCATATGTTTAGCTTGTGTAAGTGGAGGCAATCCTCATCGACTTCAGAGAAGCCATCCTTGTTTACACCAGCTAGGAGCTAGCCTTGTGCGTATAATCTGCAGCTGAATAACTGCAGATGTTAGCATTATACAAAGCTTACAGAGTTTCAGGTTACTTTTGTTAAACGAGGCATCTAGCCCACAAGTTTGGATTTGGTACCATTGAACCGCACTGCTGTTTGAGAAGAGACATAGGTTTGGAAGTGAATGTGGCATTTCTGACCTTTGGAAAAAAACAAATGCTCGTATATCCTAACTGTACAAAATAAAAAATAAAAATAAAAAAAATTGCAAAGCAGAGAAAATGAGGAAATGAGAAAAACGAAGAAGTCCGGAATCTGAAACAGTGGAGCAAAATATGACAGGATAATGAACATACCTACAACTTCACACCCTGCCCACCTGCCTTTTCCAAAACATGCACAAATACATTCCCAACCTACAGCACAGGCATCTTAAGGATGCACTGGTTTACCAAAGCTGAGATTTCTTCAGGTTTATTAAGTGTATTTACACCCATCAAAGAAAATACGAGGCTTCCTACAAGTACTATCTAATGACAGATGCTGAGATAAAATGCTATTTGTGATGAGGAGGGGCTCCAGCAGCATCCCTGAAGTCCATGGAGGGCTCACATAATGAAATGCTATCCAGCAAGAAAAGAGTTGCAAGAACTAAACCTTTAGTTACTTAATAGCACCGGTAAGATTTTAGAGCCCGCAAGGGCATGCTAATTAGGCATGAAGGAAATAGTTGTCATGATAATCTATTTCAGTTCATTAGGCGAATATACAGTGTATTTAACTTGGCTGACTTTTTCAGCAGTGTTTGCAAACAAACCTTCTGGGATAAACTCAAAATTCATGATACTGCTGACAACGATCTAACCAAATATATTTTTATGCTAACACAAAAATAGCTGTAGCTACCTCTGTTCTATAGAACCCACCAATGGTTTCCCTTTTCCATGCAAAGGAAAGGTGGTCACTTGGCATTGAAGGTAGACAGCGTACCTGACTGTGTATCAGCTGGAATGGCTAATAGATCTGGATCCCAGAGCTTGCAGCAGAAAGTAAGGGAAGTTGCAGCCTGTAACTTCACCATGACATATATGCTGATCAGTATAGTATCATTGCTGGAAGATTGTATGACTCATTCTCTGCTGTTAATTTGCTGTTTCTCATGTTTATTTATCAGGAATATCTGTATATGTAATCAGTCATAAAGCTCATAAAGAATCAAAATCCAGTTTTGTTTCAATGAATTGTGAGATTCAAGTCCTCATTTTATGTCTACCAATAGTGATTAAACAAAAGAATATTTAGAGAAAACCTAAGGCCTATGTCCTGCAGGCAGCTTGAGTTGCTTAGCAGAGTGAATCCTTCTAGACTTTAATTCTATGAATGATGCACAGGAAAAGGTAATTATTATTTCGCAATGCAAGAGACACTGCCACTTTGCCGTTGACATTTTAACACAACTGGGGGGGGGAAAAACTATTTTTAATGGTCAACGCATTTTATTCCATGCTGTTGTGTGTTTCTCCTCCCACTTTCTCCTCCATTTCCTTTATGGTTTGCTGAAGCATTTACACACTGGAATGGATTTGCTGGGTTGGCTAGATTTACTAATGAAGATAAAGACAACCAGATCTGCAAAGCATTTTATGGTTTCTCCCTCTACTTTTCCCGCTAATGGGAGTTTACTTCCAGCCTGAGTTACAGAGTTACAGACAGATCTGAATGCCAAGCAGGGACATGCTGAATTCATTTCTGTTTTTAAATAACTGCACTGTGTCTTTGACTTGGTTGCCTTGACTGTAGCTTCCTGTGCTGGCAGCCCGTACACCACACAATTGCTGTCCTTCTCTTTGATCTTCTCACACTACACCTTATTCTGGCATTCCATCTAAAGCCAGCTATCCAACATGGCATCCTTGCTCTTTCTTACAGTACTTGAAAAACAGTTGCCCACAATTTTTTTTTTGCAGCTACTTTTTTTTTTTCTTCGTCTTTTTTTTTAGCAGTCCTGTGAGTCTTTTCCTTCTTCACATGTATTTTGCCTCTTCACATTTCATATTCCCAGGACTATATTCTCTGTCCATGAATAAAAGTCTTTACACTGCATATTATAATAGTTACACAATTATTTGTGAAAGCAGAAAGTATGTCACTGATTTTCCTTTAAACTGACAGGTATTCATCCTGGATTCCTTTAAAACCAAAGTGAATCAATAGGATCTAATGAGGAGCGATAACATTGCATACATTATGCATGAGAACAGGAATCACTGCCAAAAGCTCCTGTTGGGACTTTGGAGGAGCTATATCAAGAGGAACTAAAAGCAAGGTGGTGAAATATTCAGATATCCAGTTCAGATATTATCTTCATTCTTTACAGCAAGAACAAGCACTGAGCATGCATTTACCCTTTCTCCTCAATTCTGATTCATATGAGAAAGAACGAAACCAGTGTCTATGGCAAACAGCATAGAAGTATGCTCCCATTGTCTGAAAAATATGTGAGCACCAAATGGAAGGCACTGCCACTGTGGCTGCTGTTTGGTGCAATGTAATGTTGAATTCAGGTATAACGTTTCAGTGGTAGATGAGATAGTTTTTGGAATACGTACATTTTTCTAACAAATAAATTGGAATGTGCAGTGCATACAGAGCCATTCACTTAACCAGAGTGGTTCTGCAACACCCAGAAAATTAGTCATAGCATAGCAAAACATCCTGTGCCTGTGCCTCTGTAATCATAGAATCATGAAGGTTGGAAAAGACCACTAAGATCATCTAATCCAACCATCAGTACATCCCCACCATGCCCACTAAACCACGTCCTGCAGTGCCACATCTGCACTTTTCTTGAAAACTTCCAGGGATAGTGACTCCACCACCTCCGTGGGCAGCCTGTTCCAATACTCCACCAGACTTTCTGAGAAAGCTTAGAAGGTGTATGAAAAATGTCTGCAAAACAATGAATGCTGTAGAGAGGGTTGTTAGGGATCTATTCATGTTTTTTATTTTTCAGTACAAGAGACACCCATCAGCTGATCCCCCTTTACTATCTTCTAGTAGTAGAGAGTTTCAAAACAAACAAAACGTGATGATTATTCATATAAAAGGTTTTATGACTTTGGAGTTCTTTGCCAAAGGTTGTTGTGTTTGCAAAGTATTTACATGGGCTTACAGAAAGATTGGACGAGCACTTAGAAAATAAATCTGAAAGTCACTGGAGGCAGACAGAGTATTATGTGTGAAATATCATATCATACGTGCTTTCTCTGATCCTCTTTTTCCTTACATGTCCAATTGTGGCCATTTTGGAGACATCACTGGGCTATACTGTTACTAGTAACTAACTACTGAACAAGAATGGTATTTTTTTTAAAATGATGAAAACTACCACAAAAGATGTCTTAGATTTACTTACCTGCAAGCAATGCTACCATTAAAGAATGTGGGTTTCCAAGTTGTCTAGAATTTAGAGGAAAAAAAAGAGGTGCAACGTAGGGATACAATTTTGTGTTTAAACATGTCTGACTAGAAAGTTTTCCACATGGAAAGTCTGTAAGGGGTTCTTTTCCTTACTTTTCATCCTGTTGCTTTAAGAGGATCAGTTTAATGCACAAGTGTAGTGTAATGTGCCTGGGGATTTTGACTCACACAGCAAGCAGACATATAGGAGCTCTGAAAATGAAGAATAATAAGTAAGGCTTCCTCAAAGTTTATAATTAAAGTGATCTTACTGTCCTCTGGTAGTTTGATGATGGTCCATAAAGCTAGATGAGACATAAAGATGATCATTTGCCATTATTAAATACCCCATAATTTATTTTAAGTCTGATCTTGAGAAGTGAGAACGCTCCTGTAACATCTGGAGACTTGCAAAATTGCAGGTCTTAGCACTTAACCTAATTGCCGATTAGCAAGAGCAGAGATGTTAGCCCTATGGTCCTTGGCAAATTCCAACTAAATGAAAGTACTGTTTATAGTGTTGCCTACATTTTGCTCTGGTTTTACATGGATACACTATTTTTCAAGTCTCCTCCCAGAAAAGTAATGTGCTGACTAAGTCAGAATGATTCATGCTTCATACTCTTTATGTGGATGCATTCCAGTAAAACAGAAATCCTGAGAATGTCTGCAGTACTGCAGAACTGAGCTATACTAGATAGCCATCAAGTCTAATGCACTAGCTTTGTATAATAGAACAATACATAAAGTAATTTTTTCTCATTTGTCTAATATACGGTCAGATAAACAGACTCCACTGAGTCATAGCCATGACAGTAAGTACTGGGTATTTTGAGCATGGAAGAATAAGAACTAAGATTTATTATAGAGCTCATATAATGCTTCAAGAGTTTTGGAGAGGAAATACTGGAAAGAAGAGCACTTACGAAGGAGGAAGGATCCTCACAGGAAAAATGAATATCACTTACTGAACTTTCCAACAATTCAAAGAGAAATTAAATTTCATATTATTCCTTTGAGGACTGGCAGGTTTTTTTTCTATACGCTGATAAAAGGATGTACAAAATTTGCAGATGATGGGATATATCTCACATATTGGCAGCTCTCAGCTCAATCTTGACTGTAGACAGTGCAGTCAGCAAGTTCAGTAGGATGATGTCAGTTTACCCCTGATGAGGTCTGGGTATGATTTTTGGAGCCTCTGTAATCTGTCTGGACCATGGACACTGACATATATTTCACATGACATCTGGATAACTTAAAAAACTATTCTAGATAAAACTCTGCTGCAATGCTGTAAAATGTTAGGAGATGGATGAATTTCTTAAAAGAATGTACTCTTGTTTAGAAGCCATTCCCAAAATCCCTTGGCTACTGTAATACGATCTAAGATCTAAAACCTCTCAGCAAGCCCAGATATGGGCCTCCTGGTTGCAACAGGATGGTGGGATGGATGTGGCTTTCTGCTGGTGCAGGAGCAGAGGGCTTGCCCTGCGCAGGCCATGAGAGCAGCCCTCTCTCCATCCTCCCCGTCTGACTCAGCACTTGTTTCCATGGCAGTCCAGGCTCAAATGCCAGGAATGCTGGGGTGTGAACAAAAAGGAGAGGTTTTACATTACCCTGTTACTCCGCCGCTGTGACTAACACTTGCATTACTCAATTCTGTGTGCTGGCAGCCAGCACTGATATAGATTTGGACTTTCAAGCTTGAGTTGTTTTAATTAACAATGACAGTTTTTAATAAAACCAGGCAGCTCTAAAGGAAAAAAAGAGAGATTATGATTCTGTGTAGTCAATCTGGCAGAGAGGCAAAAGATTTCAAGGTGCTTCTTCATGAGAATTCTCCAGAATGTCCAGCAGAACGCTATGGATTGCCTAACTCCTGTTTTTCCTTGGCTGTAGTGCTTGGTTCACTGTGACAAATTGCAATGAAACCTTGAAGCACAAAGGTTATTGATAGTTCTTGAGATTTATTAACTCCCACTGAATCCCTTTCTATGCCAGACATCTATTAGTAATTCCTGTGGAACCTGCTTGGGTAACCTGTTCTTATCTCCGTTTGATAGAGAATAAAAGTTTTCCTTTCTGTACCATGCTTCTGCTTCATTTGATGTTTATGAATGTAGTTTGATTGTGCTAGGCTGATAAGAGTAAACTATGTAAAACTTGACATTCTTTTCAGATTCATCAGATTTTCATGTACTTATGTCTTTGACATTTTTATGGTGATTTCAGTATTGACAAAGAACAGTAACTTATATTTCATCTGTGTTTTTCAAATTGTTATTATTAACAAATAAGATGCTTTTTTATCTAAGTGGCATCTCATGGGAATTACCCTCAGTGATATTGTACAGGTGTAGATGAAGATGTACCATGAAGGTAACTGGTTGTATAGGTGTGAAGAAAAAAAGATGTTAAGGATAATAGAGGGAGAAAAATGTTCCTACAGAATATTTGTGAATGTTCATCATGCAAATGCAATGAACATTCAGAGCATTAACTTAGTGGACAAGAGAGAGAAAAATAGCTGAGAAAATTGATTTGGCAATATTGGAGACCTTCTGAAGTTAAAATAAAATTGATTTATTAAGTAAAAATTGTAGTTACAAAATATAACAGGAGCATTCGTATTTGCTCAGATTAAAAGAGTACTGATTGCTGTATCTGCAAGGAATTCTTAATTGTTTTCTCCCCGTGCTTTTGACAGCACATTTGTTTGTAGTCAGTGGCATGGTTTCCAAGATACAGGAGTGAGATTTTTTAACTGTCTTAACTTGGAGAACTATTATTTGTACAAAAGTTGTTGGGGTTTTCTTCCCTTCTTTCCTAGTACAATAATCACTTTTGTTTAAAAGCTAAACAGAAACTCAGAAACCCACATGCCAGACAAAACGTAAATGATTCCATGACCCTGTTAACCCACTTAAGCTGACGTTTCTTATTACCAGTTCTGCTTTTGCTTAAGGGAAATTGCAGATTTTTTTCTCTCCTCTACAAACAGTTGTTACATCTTGGGTCAAGCCAGTTGTTCCAGGTCTAATAAAGAGGAAGCCTGATGTTACGGTATGAGTCACTGAGCTTATGATGCAAGTGGTGTCTTTTTGTTTGTGCTGGGAATTTTGGAGGATAAATGGATGAGCACAGCGTCAAACTGCGTAACCAGTGAACATATGATGCGACTGGCCATGGCACACATAGGAAAGACCAGTGACACCTATGCTGAAACTTTCCACAGATAATGCAAAATGGGAAAACATCATGCTGCTCTGTTCTGTTAGAATACAGGATCACAGTCAGTTTTTGTTGCTGCATCAGGCTGCCATGTCACCTAAGTTTAATAAATTAGAATTAGAGGATTTTTAAAAAATTATTATTTTTAAGCGCTTTGATACTTAGGTATGCCTGTTTGGGATTTTATCTGCTTTTCAGTATATAAAATGGAGATCACTCCAAAAGTAATACCTCATTTATTTCTGTGGAAACTACAATGGATACAAAGAGTGCAATAACATTATTTGATAGAGGAAATCCTCAGCTACAAAACACTATTTTTCACCATTACCTGTGTAGTTTCATTGGTTTCCCTTTCTCCAATCACCAGTAACTTTGCCTGACAGCCTTGACTTCTTAACTGCTAAGGAGAGTGGCTTGGCAACCACATCAGCCAGCTCCTTCAGGACCCTTGGATATATGTAATCAGGTCCCTTGTACACACTGAATCTCATGAGGCGGTCTTGGAATTGCTGCCCTCTTAGAGTGGGAGGGACTTTGCTCTCCTGGCCCCTACTTCGAGGTTCAGGGATGTTCATCTCCCGTATGAGGAAAGGCTGAGTAACCTGGGTCTGTTCAGCCTGCAGAAAAGAAGACTGAGGGGGGAATCTGATTAATATTTATAAATATCTGAAGGGAGGTGGGAGGGAAATGGATGAGGCCAGGCTCTTCTCGGTGGTGTGTAGTGACAGGACAAGGAGCAATGGCCTAAAACTTGAACATAGGAAGTTTCATACAAACATGTGGAAGAACTTCTTTAGAGTAAAGGTGACAGAGCACTGGAACAGGCTGCCCAGAGAGGTTGTGGAGTCTCCTATGGAGATATTCAAAACATGTCTGGACACCTACCTGTGTGACTTATTGTAGGGTACCTACTTTATCAAGGGGGTTGGACTCAATGCTCTCTTGAAGTCCCTTCCAACTCCTGCAATTCTGTGATTCTGTGATATGAGGGGCGCAAGAAGCCTGACTGCCAGCGAAGACTGAGGCAAAGAACTTGTTAAGTACCTCAGCCTTCTCCATGTCTGTTGTTGCCATATCTCCCTTCTCATTTATCAGAGGGAGTACACTCTCCTTGACCTGTCTCTTCTGACCAATGTACTGTAGAATCCCTTCTTATTATTTTTCACCTCTCACCAAATTCTGTTCCATCTGTGCCTTGGCTTTCCTGATCTGATCTCTACACATCCATATGGCACTCCCATTTTCTTCCCAGGCCACCCATCCGTGCTCCCACTGTCTGTACATGTCCTTCCTTATCCTGCAGTTCGACCAGGAAGTCCTTGCTCAGCCATGCCAATTTCCTGCTTCCAGATACTGGAGTTCCCCACAACCGAAGGTCTGGGCTGCTTTGTTGCTCCTCAGGAGGTCTGTCAGCCCGGTAGGATAGTGGCCCCTCTGGGTTTCTGCCTCAGCCTGAGTCTTGTGACAGGTGGTCACCACGTTTGTTTCAAGACTGCTGTGTCCTCCTGTTCCCAGATGAGAAGTGAGCAGTCCACCTTGCACCCTCCATTCTGGAGCTGGAACTGCTACACAAAATGTCACACCATGCCCTGGTCACTGTGCTCTATAAGGGCTGGCTATGTACATGTGGGGGTGTTACATGGCTGCTCCCAGCCCCACTCCATCATGTCAGCTGCTCTCCTGAGGACTGTCTGCTTCTGGCAGCTTTGGGTGTCTGTCTCCTTGCCCTGGAATCTCCTTGACATCATAACCCCTTTTGCACACCATGATTTATTTCTGCGTGTCTCTGTCAAAAACGTAGCACAAACCTGGCCTTTGGACCTTACTACTGTAAATTAAATATTTAATCTCATTATATTTATACACTCTTGTGTAAGGAAGCCTGGATCAACTACTTCTCTTGGGAACCTATTTCATTTATTCTATGTATTTCTGTATTTTTCATCCGTATGGTTTTCCTGGGTCGCTAGTGAATATGAGTTTGCTAACAAGACAAATGTTGTAAAAATACTTCATTTTTCTCTCTAACTCTGCTTGGCCTTTTGCCTTAACTTTTAACTCAGATGTGATAAGGGAGGAGTGACCCACCTGGGCCTTTCCCCTTAGTTTCAGCTGGGACAAAATTGTTTTCTTCAGAGTGTCTGGTATGATGCTATGTTTTGGTTCTAGGAGGAAAACAATGTTGATAACACATCAGTGTTTATAGTTGCTGCTAAGCACTGTTGTACAGAGCCAAGGCCATTCTCAGCAAAGGGCCCAAGGAACCGGGAGGGAACAGAATTAGGACAGCTGACTTAAACTGGTCAAAGGGATATTCCACACACCATGACATCACGTGGAAGGAGTTCTGAAGTGGGTGGGAGTTCATCTTTCTCTCTTCTGCTTCCTGGGGGCCAACTGGGCATCATTTGAGGGGTGGTGAGCAATTGCTTGTGCATCACTTGTTATATACATTCATATATATATATAAATAGCCGTAACTATTATCCTTTTCATTTTCTCTGTTTTAGTAAGTAGTTTTATTTCAGCCCATTAGTTCTACTTTTTTTTCCTCATTCTCTCCCTCATCCCACTGGGAAAGGCGGGGAGTGAGGGAATGACTGTGTGGTGCTTAGCCACCTGCTAGGTTAAACCACAACACGGAGAAAGGAGGTCCAAAGTCTCCTTAACCTCATCAAGCAGTAGGGAGAAGAACTCATTGAGAAGCGCATCAGCATTTTTCAGAGGATCAAGTCAGGAACTGTTCTATCATATCAGGGTACTGCCTCAGATCACCCACATCTGGTGATCATACGTTCCACAGGGAATCCATGATTGGGTTTTCCTGCCTCCCTGCCCATTTACTCCCTCCACGTATACCACTCATACTTAGTATATCTTTCTCTGAGCAGATTGACAAAGAGAAAGAACCTACTTTAAGAGGGGTATGGACTTCTAGTTTCTTGTAACTCACAGTTCTGCAGGTGTGCTGAGAAGCCCTCTGAATGCTTCTGCTCCCCAGAAGCCCATCTGAGGGTTCCTCTTCTTGTGGAAGTATGCAGTGCTTTCTGCAGCTTTGCTGAGATGTGTAATGGCTTTTTTTTTGGGGGGGGGGGGGGGGAGAGGGAGGGGCTGGATAAATTTGCTTTATGTTTTCACTTGGATTATGCTTATGTAGACATACTGATTGCTCTAATCAATACTGATCATTAATCTTTGCAATGCTGACCCCACGTTCTCTCTGGAATTCAAAATTTGAAGTCCTCCCTCAGCTTCTTGTTTATAAATACTCGAAAAGATGTCTCTACCTCCCAGCATCTTCAGAAGTGAGCTCAGTACCTCATTGGATTAAGCCGTAAACCAAACTGTTTTGCTTTGTGCGTTATTATTCAAGTGGAGGAATAAGAATAATAGAAACAGCACTGAGATATCTGTAATTTATGTTGCATATTGGCAGAAATTGGAAACTCTTAAAACTGAATATAAAATCAGGAACTTAATGTCTTTTCTTTTTGATCTGATAGTTTTCTAAATATAATTCCTAGCTGGCTTTTTTTTTCTTCCAGCAGCAATGGAAATATTCTCCAGCACTCTTCTGTTCTCAATGTTTGCATTAGTGTGATTTGTCAATGATACGTTCATTTTCTTTAGGATTAAAACTAAGTACATATTGGCCTAATTTTGAAGAAAAGCACCAGTCAAATCCTCTGAATGTTAACGTATAGAATTGTTAGAATCTATTACAAGGTGTAGTTAAAGTACAGAAGTGTACAAGTCAAGAATACAGGATAGAAAATAAATGAGTTGCTCTCTACCTGGGTTATAAAGACAACTCATAATATTTCAGTAGAGTAGCTAAAGCTAAATCATTCCAGATTTACTGAGCGTCTTGCAATGGTGTTGTCTTTTGTTTCTGTTTAGAAAACTATTGCCAAGTTAGAGATCTGGAGCTTATTATAATTACGCGTGTGATAGATACAATAAAAAATGGCTGATTGAAATCTTAACCAAAAACAAGAAGCAAAACCTATCTTGATGATTACAGACATAACAAGAAATAACAGGCAACTCTTTGTGCAACTAGTGTCTTTGAAAATGACTTTTAGATTTATCGTTACCATTTTATACATGCAAGTTGCTAATTTTTTTCTTAAGAAATTGCTTCTAAAAACAGTCTCTATCCTGACGAAGTTTTTCAGGTATGCTCTGTGCCTTTAATGGATATTTTATCTTTTTTTCTTTAAGAGTGACAAAAGAGAAATGATAAAGCATTTTTAATCCCTCTAATTGTTCTTGATTTTACCCTATTACTGGCCCAAGGCTGAAAAGTTTTTTTTTATTTTTAAGTGTTTTTTTTTCATATTTGCTGATCTCTGTGGATAATGAACTATGTCCAGTAGTGGATGGAATCCTATTTTGCTTGAAATTATTACTGATACATCTTGAAATATTTCCTAGAAAATTTGGGAAGTTTATTTGTAAATTGTTATAATTTCAAACCCCTTCAACTTGATGAAAAAATAAGTACATAATTGCTTAACATCTAATTCCGTGTCTTTTAGGCAGAATAGATTTTCATCCTACCTCTGTTACTCAGAGTAGAACATAAACAATTCTCTATTTAGCCTATCTACCTTTGAACACAGATGCTTTCTCTAGTCACCTGCAGGTGACTTCTGACTCAGCCAGTCCTGTCCTTCCACACATTTCTGGAGTGCTGAACCTGCAGAAAAAGGGAGGTTGTTTCCGGTACAATTTTATGGACAGCACAACTTCTCTGCATTTCAGGTGCTGTTTGCTTGTTTGTTGTGAATTTTTAGAATGATATGTCAGTTGTAAGAGCACTTTTTTCCCAGTAATCCTTGTGTTAAAATATAGAAATTTGTCTTTAGTCAAATTTTTACTTTAAAAGAAAAATCTAAAATTTAAAAATGACCAATTTAAATCCAGCAGACAAATATAGGTTGAATCTGTATTACTGGGAAATTATGAATACACACCCAGGAGAAATTATTCCCCGTTTTTGTTGCTAAGTACAACTTTTCTCCAAAATGCTGATTTTAGTGCCCTAAAATAATGTAAGTTAAGGCAACAGGCAACAAATAACATTGTGTATATTTTAATAAATTTGCCTTAAATATGACTTTGCTTGTCTTTGTGTTGGTAATAGATACAACACTTTATCTGCAAGCTTAGCTTAAATTGTCTGGAAAATTTAAACCAAGAAGTTAAGTTGAAATTCTTTAAACAAGTTACATAAAAGTTACGTGTGGCACTTAGGAGCATGATTTAGTGGCCATGGTGGTGATGAGTTAATGGTTGGACTAGATGATCTTGGAGGTCTTCTCCAACCTTAATGATTCTACGTTACTATGAAAATCTGATTATTATAAATTCTGCTCTTACTAGGAATAAAGTGAATTCACAAAGATGAGACAGACAAAGCTAAATTGTTAACAGATTTTCCTGCCTACCTGAAAGAAATAAAATTGTAGTGTTCATCTGGGAGGAAGATGGAGCCAAATACATATGCATATTGCCTTACTTTCCTTTCTTTCCTGCCAAGTATTTCTCCTTCCTACAGCTGGATGATCTAATGCAGGCTCAAAGGCTAACATAGGAATCGTACCCTGAAGGATTAACTGTAACATTTAGCAATAGCTCTGTGCTAGGGGAAGTTCAGCTCCATGCCTCTCTGAAAGGCAAACTCCTTGCACAACTCTGTGTACTGTGTCATCAAATCAGACAATTCTCCTCCGCCCCCTGAAAATTCAGTTCCCTTTCCATTTTTAGGCAGGAAGTAGGGTGAGCTTCTGGCCTGAGCCACTCCCTTTCTCTTTTAGGATGTGCAGCTGTGCTTTTGCTTTTATGAACACGTGCAGATAGACTTGAACTTATTTTGTCTGTACTCCAGGGTATGTGGACGTGAGCCAGGTCCGATCTGTCAGTGAGCTGGTTATGTTAGCTTAGAGCTATACCAAACCTGCTGAGCTCTGCTGAGACTCTGCTGTTATCACTGAAGTGCAATGACACACTAATGCATTTTCAGAACTTAGAGATTGGACCAGGGTTGGCTCTGGCCAGGGCAAGATCTTCATAGTGTGTGTATGGATTTACTTCCAGTCTTTGTCTACATCTTCATCTCACGATGGATAACACATTAAAAAATGATGGAAATAAGGGGATGCCTCCTATACATGCTTTCACTTCTGTTCTATTTAAATTTCAAGCATCAGGGGATCAAGTTATCCCTGGAATGGCTATAAGAGAAATTAAGGACCATTTGTGATCATTTAATTGATGGAAAAAAATCATTTGACATTCTTTAGCCTTTAGTTGATCATAACATACAATATGCATGTTTAATCAGGGTCCTTTGGATTATTCAGAATGTGTCTCATAGATATAAGGGGGAAAATATACAAAAAATGCAGGTTACAGATGGACAAAATTAAGATGTGAATAGAATGTTTTGATAATAGTTTTGTCATAAGTGTCAGATGATGTTTAAGTATGCAGAGGTTCACAAGAAAAAATATTGGCTAGGCAAACTAAAAGTAGCCAAATTGAAACTGAGGAAGAAAAAATATGCTCAAAAGTTTATTTTCCAATAATACAAAATACTCCTGCAAAACTTGGGAGTTTTTATGTAATGAAGTCTGAAGTACTGTGTAAAGGAGAGTGCTACTGAGAGAGATATATCTAAATAAAATCATTTTATTATGCAGAGGGAGGGTGTCTTGAGTGGACTTAATGTCCAGATTCTGAAGCTTGAATTTAGGTGTCTACATGTGAATTATTCAGTGCATGCAATGTTCACTCAACGCTGTCACCAAAGACTAGAGGAAGATTCATAAGACTGTGTATGGACATGCACATTATGGGGAGTTAAATCACTCCCTAAACTTTGCAGATCATATTGGCGGAGCCTCCATAATCTCCATTATGATAGGTAAGATATTTAGTGAAGATTTCAACAGCTGCACTGATGGATGTCTGCACTGTGGTATCTGATGCTGGAATTAAGCCTCCAACTACCAAGATTAATAGATATCAGACAAAAGTACACTGTTAGAAAGGTGAACTAATTGTACTGTAATAATAGCACCTGGGAGTGTCAGATAACAGTCAGATGACATTTTGTTCGAAGATGTGAGATAATAAGAGCGAGGATGTATATTTGTATAAGATTCTTGAAGTCACACGGTTCTATATAGTAAAATATTAGAAAAAAATAGCAACAAAAACAAACAACAACAACAACAACAAAAATACCTTAAGGGGTCTCCTCCATAGTTCATTCACTCAAATTTCTGAGGATGATATATCTTGATTCACAGTACTAGCCAAAAACAAGTTATTCCTCCAAATTATGATTTAGGATAGGAAAATTAGGCAAGTCTGTAAGGCTGCCAGTTAATTTTCTTCCTTCATGCTGAAGAGAACTTGTTCCGGGGATATATGAAGGTAACACAGATGAAATTGCACTAGAACATCCTTTATGCTAAACGATCTTCCCATACAATCCCAGCAAGTCCTACATGGTTCCAGAAATGCAACTTTAAGATCATTTCATGTACTTCTCACTGAAGAAACCACACATGTTGTAATTATGAGAGAACAGGAGTCAGAGACGAGTGTCTCTCCAGTGCTGCATAGTGTGGTTCCACTAGTGTGCTTTAGAGAAAAGTACTAGCATATCCACAAGTCACTCTACATCAGATAGCTCAGAGACCACTGCCTAACAGAAGCATTTAGCACAATAAGTACAGCAGTAATATATTTAAGACGGAGTTATAAAAAATACCTCTCATTCAGGTTATTCTGGCTACCTGTATTTAGAAAGGAAACTGAACTTCAAAAGAACCAAATCCCTGAAATCTCATTTGGCCCAGACGAGAGGTGATGTACTATGAAACATAGGTCTCAAGAGAAGCTTTGGATATCAAACATCATAGAAGTAGCACATTTCAACAACTGAATTTCAAACAAAAGATGGAAACAGCATGTAGAAGTGTGAACACACATCTGTGGATCTGTAAATACTTTCCTACTTGAAAAATGTGCTCCCATTAGTCCCAAAGCTCTTCAGGCCCCACATTTGCTAACTGTTTTCTTCTGGGAAAAGTCAAGGCCAGGTTTCGAAGTAGAGAGATGGAGCCACTGCTTTGCATGTTTTCTTTCTTATAGTCTGGATACATCCAGCCATTCATCCACAACTCCCAGGTACTTCCACTCCTACAGAAATTTAAACAGGGTTTCTCAGACTTTCAGAAAAAGTCTCTTTATCCTGTTGGCTTTCTCAAGCTGGTTCTTCTTCTGCCTCTTACGTTCCAGCTGTTTCAGTTTGAATGAAATACGAAGCCAGGGAGAATTATTTGTTGGCTTAAACATTTCTACACTCCCTTAGAATGGTTTGTCTTTCTAAATATTTCAAATTTGTACAAGATAAAACACATCAGAAGAAGACATTAATAACACTGAATGACAGAATCCCTGTGATCCAACGGTTGTGGCACTTTCCTGGAAGGTAGTAAATGTAGCTCAACACTCAAAGGAAAAAAAAATAATCTGAGTCACTCTCACACATGTAATGGAGAACCAAGTGAAATATTTATTTTAACCCAAGCTTTTCCCCCCCCCTCTCCCATTTAAACACACAAAAGTAATCCTATTTTTGGACTGAATTGTAAGGGGAGGATTGGCTTTTCAGTTGACAAAAAAACACCAAAAAATCCAACATTGAATACACAAAGCATCTGAAGTTATGGAGATTATTGAGAGAACATAGAAATATAAAAAGTGGTCAGTTTAGAATTAACCCACATAAAAGCTAGAATGATTCATTCTGACACTTACTCACAGTCTAGTGCAACTTCTTTTTTTATAATTAAATTGGCAAGTTATTTTTCAGTCAGAATAGTTTGAAAATTCACCCAGAGAGTTATGGGTGACATCCTCACCTCCCTAATGTCAGTGAAAACATATTACTGTTTTCCCCATTTAAGACAGAATATTCAAAATGAAGCTGCTTTGAACTGTAGAGCTGGGCTGAAAATTGTTTATACATAATATACATTGTAGAGCCATGTAGAGGATTCAAAACTGTCATTAAGTTAGTAGACTCAGTCTTGTTGCAGCAACACAGAGGTTAATACACAATGGTGTCTGAGCACATCACAAAGATAACCTGAATGAGGTTTATCTTAACAGCTGCTCTTTCCTGCTCTTCACCTGAAGTAGTGAACTTCTATCTGTTCATAATCTTTGAAGAAAAATAGGGAACAATTAATCGCCTCATAAATAAAAAGCTAATGTAAGCCAGATGACCTGCCTGATTAGTTCTATTGACTACATAGAAAGGGTAACTAGATCAGATGTAGAAAAACATTATATACCTGCAGAGACATATGGGATGAATGTCACTGTCCTTGACCTTGTCCTTATGTCCCATATATCTAATGTTTTTAGCACTCTGTTGCTTACAGCTGAGCAAAAAGTACCTCAGGCATGTCTTTCTTCCGTCTGTTTTGCCATTACTTGTCTTGGGGATTTTTCAGAGGTGGAAATAGGCAAAATTATACAGACATACTTTTATAAAGTTTCACCGGTTTGTTTTGGAAGTGGAAAAGGAAGGAGAATAGTTAGTAAATGGATTCTTAATTATTTTTTCCAGATTCTTCACCATTCCTAATGAGCTGGAGTGCATAATAGGAATGTGGTTTCAATGCAGTGTAGAAGAACAGTGACAAACCTCTCTGTAAGAAACTCCAAGGCTTCAAACCTTCATCAGTTTTAATAAATGGGAGACAGCAAGAAAGTCAACAAAACACTAAAATGTAAAAGATTTATTTGTGATTGCAACTTTCTTCTTTTCTTACAGGAAGAAAAAATAATGTGTTTCCTTGTATTTAGTACAGTACTTTCCACTCTGATTTCAGAAAAAGAATCACAAAGATAGCTTTTAGTGCTTTAGAAGAACTCTACGGGCCTTTTGTGTCTGCAAAAGCCTCTTAGAAATTTCCCAAGACTGCATCATGCAGTTTCCAAGACTTAGAAATAATAACTATTGTATAACCTCTGGCTAGCAGTGGAAAGTAGATGAAAATCAAAATCCGGAATGATACATTTTTTTCAAAATGTAGTTTTGGTTTAGAATTGCCAAGTAATAAGCTAACTGTCATTTAAAATTATTAAATTTCCATTACCCTATTTATACTGTTGGAATTCCAGTGACTTTTTTTGCTTTAATTTCCCTGAAGGCATTTATTCTCTTTCAGATTTTTAAATAATAGCAGGTAAGTTCACTTGCATCAATAGCTCCCATAGAATTCAAGTTTAGATCCTGATTTAAATCCAGACTTGAGGAGATCTCACGTTACAAGAGCCTGAAATACTTCACTAGTTGTATTTCCTCAGTTATGATTCCTTTGTTCATTTTCAGCTGGAGCAATGACATCCTGTTGCAACAATCTCATGATAAATTATGCAAAGCGATATGTTGTAGTATCTCTATTACTGAGATGTGATCTGAACCCTTGCAGGCAGAACAGTGCTCTCAAAGGCGCAATCCAGACTTCAGGGGTTCCCTTAGTACAAAAAGTGGAGACTGTAGCTGTAAAATTGTCTCCTTAAAAACATGATGCGTGATGAACAGGATGCCAGAACTACTTGGTATAGTGAATCCAAGCTAAGCCTTTTCTCATAGTCTAGTCTGAAAGCATTAATATAAAATAGTTTTATCCTGGGACTTCCTAAACCTCAGAAGTGATTAATTAGGAATTCCATTTGTGGCCTTTATCTCCACAACCTTCTGGACTATTCAAGGGTGGAGAATCTAACCTTGAAGTCTGCATTCCAGATTTTCAGTTTCTTTTCTGTCCACGTAATTATAGGAAATCTGTTTTACTCAGAAAGTTAAATTAGCAAAAACTGATCTTCCTTTTTCTCTAAACTATAAGAATGGATATACTAAATTTACTAATATAAATAAAGGCCATAGCAGATCATCATTGTCAATTTATATTCAAAGACTGAGAGAAAACTACCAAAACTTTGGATATAAATCCAGACTGAATCTAAACTCTATTTAAAAAAAAACAACTGTATCTTGATTCCAAATCCTTAGTTTTGTGCAGTCCAATAAAATTAATGAAATACATATGAAAATATGCTAAAGGAGAAGAGGATTCATGCTGAGCTGGGTATGAAAGCAGTTGGGAAACCTATAGGCTCAGTGCCAGACAAAAGATCCTCCAAATTCTGTCTGAGCAACCAGAGTTTGAGACAGATATGGGATTTCCAGACCTCAAAATCTGTATGTATGCTCAAGTGGATGACAGAGTTAAGAAGGTAAAGAGGAGTAAAAATATCTGCTACAGGAAAAAGTAATCATTTTACACCAGACATTCTTTATTAGCGATCCATACAGTACTGCAATAAATAAATAAATAAATAAATGTGCCAAATAACCAAGAGCCAGTATGTGCAGCAATAAATATTTGGAACAGTGCAGGAGGAGTAACAGGGTTTTCATCTGTGTCTATGTGATATAGAAAGCCTGTAACTCTGCTCAGTCATGACCTCAGTCTGCAGGACCTCATCTCTGGAGCAGAATTCAAGGGATCAATGATCTCAAAATTGTATGGGATGTTACAGTGAAACAGCATCATTCTTCCAGCCTCCCATACTGGAGTTTCACAGTAACATTGGCTTTTGACAGATTTAATTCACATCCACAGCATATCACTGTGCATTTGAGAAGCAGATCTAGGAATACCAATACCAACTACTCATCTCATATTTTTCACCTATACCAAAAAGTGAGAAAATAACACACTGGTGGATGCTGTTTAAGCTAGAAGACAGAGAAGTGAAACTCTTCCTACAATCTCAGAGTTGTAAAAGTTAATTGAGTAGAAAGGTGGATCATTCACACAGCTAAAATGTAAGTAAGCTTTTCTATAGGCTCCTTTTAATGCTGTTAGAGAAGTGGATATACGTACTATGTCTTTAATAAACTAAGGAAAAAATAAAGATATGCTGATATTGTTGAAATAGTTTTGTACCTTGAGGTATTTGAATTCAAAATTTCATATGAGTTACTGGAGTTTCTGTGTCTGATTCATGCTACGTAACTAAAACAGAGGTTCATATGTCAGAGTACAGATAAAAGTATGAAGCCATGTAAAGGGGAAGTAAAATAAATACTAAAATTGAAATTATTTATTTTTATATAATTTTTCTTAGGAAGAATTTATTCTATCTCCAGCCAATGGTTTTACTTGTTTGTCAAATCTTCAATGACATTCTGAATTGAAGCTACACCTGTATTTATGGACAGATACATCTGTACATAATATATACTAAAGGAAGAAAGACAGTGTACTCTAACTTTTGTTTTCTCTTTTGCAGAAAACTTGTTTTTCTGGTCTTGTATGTTTTATACATCAGGGAGGCACTTTTTATATTTTAAATATATATATTTGTGTATATGCGTACGTTCCTGTGTATATTTATGTATATGTGTGTGAATATACACATGGATATATGTAGACATACTTTTTATATGAGTATATGCACACGCACATATTTGAACTGTGCTTTGCTGTTCTTTGATATTTCCATAATGAGAAATCTACTTCACATTATGTGAAGCTACTATATTTAGAGAAAACAGACTGCTGTAACTAAGTGAATTAGTTCGATCTATCTATCTATCTATTTATAAGTCAATTTCTGTTCCTGTTGATTGAATTTATATGGAGCAAGTGTGGGCAAAATGCTGTCACTGAAGATATAACTAATGAAAACCAATTGGTGCATTTATTATGCAGTACTAGTACTTAAATGAGAAAGAGGAACAATAACAGAGTAAATTTAATATTAATAGTTATGGCTTTGATTTAAATATTGATAACAAGGTGTCTAATTTTCTGGATAACCTAAATGGGTGTAGTAATTTTCAACACTTCTTGTTTATACAGACTCACAGAACTCTCCAAAATGGAAGACAACTGGAGATAACCTGGTGTAATGTCATGCTCAAGGGAGGGCTAATGTGGATCATGTTGCTCAGGCTCATGTCCAGTTGGGTTTCATCAGGGATGGAAACATTCTCTGTGAGTAAGTTTTGACTCTCTTCACAGCCCCAAAGGTTTTACTTTAAGCACAAATGAAATTTTCTGTATTCCAGTCTGCAGAATTTACTTGGGGAGCAAGGATTTCAATTAAATTGTGTCGAAGGATCACTATACCTTACTAGAAAAACAGCAAATGCTCTACTTAGTTTAAGAAAGGAAAATTTATTTATTTATGATAAAACAAAATCTTTACTCTCAATGTTTGTTTGTTTTTAAACAACAGGCAATGGGAGAATGCAACATACCTTCAGAAAAGATAAGTAGACCTGGTATCATTTGTCATTTCCTCAATTAACTGATTTTCTAAAATCAGTAGATGTAGCAGATGGGATCTGTCTGGACTTCTGTGAAACATTTCTTGTGATCCCACTTCAGAATTTTCAGACAAAACCAGAGAAAGTGGAAATTAATGGAGCATGCTGTTCTAACTATATTTTCATTAGCAATATTGGCATTAGATAAAATATATATTTGAAGAAATCTGATGACAAATTTGTTAGATGCCATTACAAATAAATGTCATGATATCCAGAAAGAACCAAAATACTTTGTGGTTTGGTGTGATGGTATTGAGATAAAATGTGATAATGTGACATCTAAATTAGAATGTTATTAATTAGATAAGAACAATTATGCTACACAGAGTAATTCATTAAGAAAGATTAAGTCCTGTACGTTAAAGTCAGTTACAGCATGACTATGCATTACCAATATCCTGAAACAATGAAGAATTTGAATGTGATCCCAACATATATCTGATCAGGTATTTCCAGCAGAAGGAGGGAAACTTTAAAGCAATATGATCACAGCTTCTGAGACCTAATTTGCTGTCTGTGTGAAAAAGCAAAAGCAATTGCCTATATTCAAGAACAACTGACAAAAAATCAGCTAAGACAACTAACAGAATGGAAATATCATTTTATGAGGAGAATAAAAGAGCCTGCTTTGTTTGGCATTAAAAAGTGAAAATGGACGTGAATGGACCTGTTATTACTAAGCAAATTGGATTATTAAAAGTAACTAAAAGTTATTAAATACAAGGACAGTCTTGACACAAATCACTGTAAACTATAGATGAATTCAAATAACACATAAAGCAAAATGTTTCTGTGCAATTAAAAGGATATTTGGAACATCTAGTTCATAAAGAAATAAGATTATAAATGCTGGACAAAACTATTAAGGAGATTATATGATATGGTTACAAGTAGAAACAACAGACTCAACGTGATGCCCTTGGCCTGTTTCTCGAAGCCGATGTGTGCCTGTTGTCTGTACTGTAATTGTTGGAGAGAGGCAAGTCTTGAAAAGCTCTACCTGTTGGAGCTCTACCTGTTGGAGCTTCACAAAAATGGACTGTTTCAAATTTCTCAAACTTCCATCTTCAGACTGAAGTGCAAGTAAGTTAATCTAGTTAGAATAAAAAATAGCAGAATAAATCAGTGAGAGGAGATCTGGTAAATAATACTTTTAGTGGCAGGTATTCATCAAATTTGTTCTTGTATACTTCAAAACAAACCTCCACTTTAAAATAAGCTAATAAATTTCATACAGTTTTCCAGTGTTTATCTGTCACTTTACATATTTTAAAAATGGATCTATCCACTTTATTATTAATTTGTCACAGTTCAGCAGCATAACTGTCTTAGGAATTACATCCTAAGGTAATGAAAGGAAAGGTAGTGTATCCTTCTGATTTAAAGTAGTTGGTGCTTGAACTTGATAGTGTTAAACTGCAGTTTCTAAATTCATATGTGTCTAGTGTTTGCCAGGATGTATTAGAACCAGAACACATTGCTAGCATTCTTGTATTTTTGGCTTCAGTAAAATGATATATTTTTTAGTTCAAGTATTGTAACTATATAGTTTGGACTAGCTCCAGTGCTGTTTTTCAGCACCATGAATCATTCAATAATTAACTTCCAGAGCCATTATTTAATTGTTTTTCTCCACCTGAGAAGTCACAGAACAAAAGGTTTTGGTGCCTTGTGTTCATGTTTATTCAAATCCCTTTATCAAAAGGCTGAGCTGCAAATCTTGGGATAACAGGCTCTCTCAAGAGCTTTCCAAGAGTGTTCCTCAATCCAGCTTGGAAATTATTCAAAAATAGCTTTATTTTTTGTTATTTCACAACTTTCAGTTCTCTTCCTGTGTCAGAACTTAGTATTGCAGGCCGAAGGTGGAAATGATAAAAGGTCAGTGACTTTTATAGAAGTGAAATTCCTATTTTAGGCAGCTGAGGTTTACTGTCTGAGCTAGGGGCAGTAGTTTTAATGTTACATTAGATGGAAAGTTATTTGAGAGTCCGATGGCTCTGTTCTGAGTTTGCTGAATGACATTGTGCAGCTATACATATGTATATCTTCTTTTAAATGGAACAAAATCATACTTAGTAAAAAAACCTGTATTTATTTGTCAACAGACTACACACAAGCTGAATATTTGAAATGTCATTTTTGTCGTGGTTATTATTGTAAACATTATTATTGCAGCTTCAACTAGAAGTTTCAGGAATGGTGAAATAAACTTAATTTCAGCTAAAATTTGGTCCTAACGCATATTTAATTATATTAGATTATTTTGAAATTACCCATCAGTGGAAATGTGTTTAGGCATATGTTTTCCCGAATATGCTTTTCTTAAATTCTAAAACTATTCTAAATTGTTCATTTTTATATTACATGTGTGTAAAATGTTTGCATCAATTAATAATTAAACTGCAATTTGTATCAGAATCATAATTGCTTACACAAGGCTTCGTTCCCTTGATGTTTTCCAATGGCATAATTATAAAATTGAATGAATGTTTTATTAAGAGAAAGCATTCCCTTCCAAGAAGTTTGAAAAATGCCTCAGATTATATCTGAACAGGCCTCTACTGTTTGACTACTAGCTTTATAACTGATATAATGCTTTATAACTATGGTACCTGACATATATCATGTTAAGTAGTATGAGTAACTATTTTATGAAATACATGCAGCTAGACAAACCTAGAAGCTTTCCCATATGAAGCAGTGCGAAAACAACAAATTGTATTTTCTATCTTCCATCCATGGCTGGGCAAAGCTCTCAGGTCACATAGGTTTCAATGCCCACATTTACTACAAGACACTGAGATACAAACAAACTGAATGAATGAAACACTTGCCGTTTAACAGAACAAGAGAATGACAGTTTGTCTTCATCCCCAGGCAAGAAGAGAAAGCTGTTTTATTTTAAAGGTGATGCAAGACATTAGACATTGCTTGCTGCTTACTGTAGCTGTAGCTATATCACTCAGTGTTCACACAGTGTTGAAAGCTAAGCTTTCTAAATAATTTCAGTGGCAAGCTCTGAGGTCAAGGTCTAGAATAATTGCCCAGGCAGCATAACTAATTGCTACAGTTCTTGAAGCTTGGCACCTATTCCCAGCAAGGATATTCAGAATAACAAATTTGGCTGAGGGGAAGAACATCTTTAACATACAGTTTTATGTGTGAAGTCCTTTTCACTTTAAAATGCTGTAGTTAAATAAAGTTTGAAGATCAAGAAGTGGTTCGCAGATGTCTTTCCCTGCAATTGAATTGCCAGGATGTGAAGATAGTTTTGGTCTTCTTCTGGTTCTCTAAGTTCTGCATCACTTTTTGTTTAGTGCCCAGATTCAGAAAATCAGAATAGGATACCTCCCAAAATTTCTGTGTATCTTTATTCTCCATAATCAGCAAAGCCCAAATATTCTCAATAGCATGCCTTAGAATATCTCTGGGAGAATATAAGGGTAGATTTTACTTTCTGGACATTGAGGAAGGAAATTGACTCAATGTTCTCACTTTTAAAAATTATTTTATATAGTTGTATTATAGGAATTGTGCGAGGACAGTTACTGTTGCGGTGAAACTATGTGAAACCAATGATTTATGCCTAAACCTGTATTTGGAAGCATTCACACTGAATGTTTTTTCATCACGGGCGTGCAGATTTGAATATTTATTTCCCTTGGTCCTGAAATGCAGTTGCTGTAAGCAAGGGCTCCGTAACCCAAAGTGCTTCTCTGCTGGAGTGAGTGGGGAGAAAATGTGAAGGCTGAATTGGGAAGTGATTGATGAGGTTGGAGTGCAGATCTAGATTGTAGACTTTCTGGGTTATGGTGCTAAACTAATAAGTATACCTTTTGTTAAAACTCTAGCTTAGGTATTGAAATAGGCCCTCTGGGTGTTCTCCTATGAAACTGTCAGGTTATGCTAATAACTGCAGTTTAGAAACCATGTATTTAACTTTATATCCACTGATGAACTATTTTTCTCACAGGTAAAATAAGACTACTTTAGTGTTCTTCAGTCATTGTTTTAAGACCCTCTAATGAAAAGAGACAAGTAATCTATAATAGGGTGTGTAAACAAATGTGCTGTTATTTAGCCAAGTGGTCAGAACATATGAAAATTTGCTCTGGGCATGCTTATTCCAACATGACAAGGAGGAAGCAATCTTGATCTTCCACTGATTTGATGATCACTGCTTTCACAATAGTTGAAATACAACAATGGTATAAAATATTTTTAATTATGCCATGTTTGCTTGGAGAGAAGAGAGTAGTAATATAGTACTGAATCTAAGAGAAATAGTTGCATGACAAATCTTTAAACACCTACCAAACTTACAAAATCCAAGCCAAGTCCTGATATTCGAGTGAAATGAGTTGCCTTTGAATACATCTATAAACGTTATTAAGCAGGACAAATTTTATGGTCAGGCATAAACTTTTACTGAACAAGATATCATCACTGAAATCAAACAAACAAAGTCATAACAAATATATATCTGAAGACAAAACAGTGTTTAAGGTTTTAGGAATGATTTTTTTTCAGCCATGAAATGGATGCAATTAATTTCATGTTCAGTATGATTTGTTTTGGTTTTATTTCATTATTTTATTTAATGGGGTAGCAAAGTAGCTAGTACCTGCAGAGCAGAAGCAAAAGAAAAAAATGACAAAATCAGTAGACTTGTCTCATGGTACAGAAAGAGAGAAAATATGAAGGAGGAAAAATATTTTTAAACTTTCAGTGTAACTTTGTTTTGCATTTGGTCCTCTAAAATTTGCTCTTGGTCATTAGACACCATTCACAACAGTGTGTTGTGGGGATGAGCTGAGATCCCTTAAATAACTACCACCAGTTTAAGTGGCTTTTGTTAGCAAAGTTTTGTCATTTTGTTACCCACATCATGATAATTTCTTTCGAGAAGGAAGAAATGAACAGGAATGAGAGATACTGGAGATATTTAAAGCCATCCGGACATGGTCCTGGGTAAGTGGCCACCTGCTCTAGGTGTTTCTGCTTGAGCAGGGGCTTGGGCCTGGTGACCTTCAGATATCCCTTCCAACCTCAGCCATTCTGTGACTCTGCAGTTCTGTAAAAATCTTGCAGCAAAATATGAAATTGTTTTGGGGCAGAAAGGTGCTCTATATCACTTTGTTTTGGGAACTCAGCAATCCTTGAATGACGAGTTGCATTTTTCATTGTAGTTCAATAATGAGTGAAATTAAATGAAGTAAAACACCCCAGACTGATATGACTTCTGTGCATAATGCTTTACATTATTTTCTGGTAGTTGCAGTTTCTTTCTCTAGTTGAATAATAAAGTGCCTAGAGGAAGAGATCTGACATAAGTTTTTTAATTTTATTTTGTTAGAAAAACATTTTTTCCGCCCATCTTAATGAACGCAGGCATGTAGAGAAACTGAGTGTGCCGCTCTTCCTGTTCTTTTCAAAGTTTGTACTTAACCGAGATCAACATTTTGGCTCTGTGAAGTCATTTAGAAAACTCCCATTGACTCTACTGAGGTCAGGAAGGTAACATTAGATAGCTGGCGCTATGCTGTCCTCTCTACTGTCTTCATAAAAAGTTAAGAGGTGGTTCTAAATCAGATTTACAGATGTATAGTTTTCAAGCCCAAATTTTATTTGAAAGAAAGCCGAGACACATGTTGTTTAAATTACTGTAGCTTGTTTGTGATACAGTTAACTTACAGGGTGTGTACAGCAGGGGAAAATGGTGTGTACACTAAGAATTGTTTACACTGCAAATCCTAGGCAACAGTCCTCCTTTCTAGAGTTATATGTCAGTAATACAGGATCCCTCCAATTTAACAAGATGAAAATCAAACAAGATTAGGATGATAAGTTTTTATATAACTGTACCTGTAAACTGTAAGGATTTCTTTTATGTTTATTTGGAATAAGTTACTTAAATTATTGTTTGCACTAAAGTAGAATGGAGATTCTAAATATTGGCTGCTGAACCAGCTAGGGAGTAACCAAACAAAGGAGGAGGAAAGAGAGACAAAGAAATGTGCCTAAATGTCTGAGGGTGACCTTAAGCATATGCAGATGCTAATATGCAATAAATTGAAGTCTTATACAATGTATACAACTGTCTTATCAACTGTAAGTTGATCTATACAACACCTATGAAACTGTGCTGTTTTTCCAGAATTATTAGACTTTTTAATCAAATCAGATAGTTTAGCTGAAGTTAATGTATGTGGGATTTTTAATGTACATGCAGTATTTGCAGTCAGTTTTCTTATCGGGTAAATTTGAAGTGATCGCAAAAATATATTTGATTTGAAATTAAATTTAGGATACTTGTTCCTATTCATATTGATGAATGATGGTTTCCACTTACTCAAAGGTTTAGTCTCATAAGAAGGCAGTGCTTTGGTGGAAACAACAATAACAAAATAACAACAAACAAAACCCTTAATATAAGTTTTGAAAGGACAGTATTATATTAAATAACCTTTAATAGCCAACACAAGAAAGATGTGGAGCTGTTGGAGTGTGCCAGGAGGAGAGCTGTAAAGATGATCAGAGGGCTGGAGCACTTCTCCTAGGAAGAAAGTCTTGTTCAGCTTGGAGAAGAAAATGCTTTGTGGAGAGTTAATTATGGCCTTCTGGTACTTGAAGGGAGCTTACAAGCAGGAGGGGGACCCACTTTTTACTCTGTCTGATAGTGACAGGACAAGGAGGAATGGCTTAAAACTAAAGGAAGGGAGATTTAGGTTAGACTTTAGGAAGAAACTCTTTACTCAAAGGGCAATGAGGCACTGAAACAGGTTGCCCAGAAAAGCTGTGGATGCTCCATCCCTGGAGACATTCAAAGCGAGGTTGGATGAGACCCTGGGCAGCTTGATCTGGTGGGTGGCAACTCTACCCACAGCAGGGAGCTGGAACTAGATTATCTTTAAGGTCTCTTCCAACACAAGCCATTCTGTGATTCTATGATTCTATGATTTTATAATTAAAAGAAGTAAAGGAAAAGAAAGATCTTTTTCCGAGAAGATTTGGACTAAGAATATCTACTTTGAAAAATGAGGTTTTCATAGAAAAAAAAATGACTAAATTCTCAAATAGTAGAAGCAAAATTGAAAATGTGGAAATCAAATTTCTTCAAGAAAGGAAATCTGTGTCCTATTGGGGCATTAGGAAAGAACAATTTGTGTGTGGTCATTTGAATGCAATAATGATATACAACTCTAACTGAAGGAAGGGGATTTTGGCCCACAGAGTCATTGTTTACCAGTCAGAACAGAGATGTAAGAAAATACAGCCTTGACTTTATTCTAATTTGTAGATTTTGAGTAAATCAAGGAGTGTTCTGTTTAGATTAGTTTTTGCTGAATGTCCCTGTTTACTTGTACTAAGTGCTGCTCAAGAAATTGAGAAGACATAGACCAGACATTCTATAATTTAAACAGACTGATAACAGAAAACATACTGTATGCTAAGGGGAAGTGTCTGTTGATTTTGCCTTCTTTTTCATTCATTTATTAGATTAAATAGATTTTAAACCACCTGAATCAATTTGTCCATATTTGACTAAGAGTTGGCCATAGACCAGGATAACAGGAGAATCAGCTCATGAGAGTGAATGAACTTTCACAGTACAAATGAAGACTAAGAAAAAGTCCATGACACAGGAACTGTTTTATACATAAGTGCTGTGTGGGAATTTTACCTTAAGGCTTAGAGTGTAGATGCAGGCATCTATGAGTTATGCAGCATGCTAGCTAAAAGTCTGTCAACCGGGACTGCAAACTGGAGCCAAAATCTTGAATCAAGTTCACGGGCTCTCCAGTCACTTTGCGGAGAGAATTAGAAATCTCAGGAAGATGGCTGAAAATTTGCACTAGTAGAAATTTAGCGCACAGCAGCATCTGAACTCTTGCTCCATCTTTGGAAGATTCCAGGTGCAGGCTTCTCTGTCTGCTCAGCTCACACAGGCCCAACACCTCTTAGAGGTTATTTGGTAAGGCAGTGTTTAGAACAGACTTCATCACACCTGCTGGAAGAAGTGAAAGATCAAAACAGCACCAAAGCCAGACAGCCTAGGAAAGAGTGTGACTCCATATTCAGTATTTAAGATGATAAACTTGGTAGTTTAACTCAGTACAAAACTTTTGTATCTGTGGTACTGAGCTGATGTCAGCTGTGATCCCAGATGTTGGGACTGCAGCTTGGAAGGAAACGTGCATTCCATCCGTGTGCTGCGATAGTGCGAGCGTTACCAGAGGGACTGCGTTTCTCTGAGGTTAAAGCCTTACCACTGGAATACAATCTGTTTCCCATCTGCCCCTCTGACCTCTTCTCCACCAGTGAATTCTGGAGCAATTTCAGCAGTAGGCATGTGGAGTGTGTTTCCTGCCTAGACCCACAGAGTGATTGGGGCACTCTGCTGAAAGATATGGGTTTGAATCCCTATAAGCAGGTTAAAATATTATTATAGTCCTTTCTCATCCAACTCCTGGGGTTGAAAGCCAAAAATAACATCAAAGTGGTATCATTTCCTTCCTAGGCTTAGTAAAACTTTTAGTAACATGACAGGTATACAGAGCTGGATAGCCCCTAGTTTGATCTTGTTGCCAGTGTGGAAGATGTATGCTAATTGTAATAAATTCAGTTATTTGTCACTCAAAAATCTTATTTTCAGTAAGGTGGAAAAAAAGTTGTCCCTCAGGATTTCTTTTCCATTCTTCTTTTCTTAATGAATTATATAGGAAATAATTTTACTCAAGGCTGTTCCATATTAGGAGAAATAATAATTCCTTCTTTTCTGAATGTGGAACACCTTTCAGGCTTCCCTCCCCCACCTTCTGCCCTGACATCCTTCATTTTTTAAAGGCTTTTCTGCTTGTACAGAACTGTGTGTGTTAATACTTGCCCTCCTGCAGTACACGGGTGGAACGTACAGTCCTGTCCCAGATACAAATGTTTGGCACAGTGTTTTCAGCCTGGAATAGACTGTTTATGAGTTTCCTCAGCAGCATGACAGTGCACTGTGATTAAATACTTTCATATTTCTCTCTTTTTTACTTTAGTTTATGTTGACCAAACATATGACATTCAAATTCACCTACTTGGAACCTCACCAAAACGAATCATCATTATTTTGTTTGAGGTCATGGCTTTATTAACATGCCAATAAACTGGCTAAGAAAATAAAGATATGATGGAATATAAATAATAAGCTGGGTTATTTATACATAGAATATGAAGGCTGAATATCAGAGCAGTACAATGCTGTGCTGATATTGAGTCCATGCTCTAGAGCAGAACCAACTGACTTAGGTGTAACAACACTATTCTCAAGAGTTGAGTGAATTTTGACACTGAAAGTAATTTGCTACAAAATATGATTTAAGTCAGTTCAGTGCTATTCACAAACTGACTAGCATCTCCACGTAGTTTTGTACAGAAAGAAATGAAGAGAAGGAGGAAAAGAGTAGAAGGGCTAGGAAGGAAAGGAAATCCTGTTCATTCTATAGGTCAGACTTTAGGATCATCACTGTATTCATAAATATGTTTAAAAGCGTTTCCACAGGTAAATTGTTTTCTCAGGCATGTCTCTGTTCACCAAGTCACAATGTGTACAGCAGTGGAGCTGACAGAGCTTTATGTAGTAAAGATCTAAATACTTAGCAGAACACAGAAATATGTTACAATGATTTTTACTTGGCAGTAGTTTGTTCACCGGTAGAGTGGGTAGGAATTTGGCTTCCTTCCTTTGGTTTAGGAAAAACTATGTGTTTGTAGAAAGTATAACTGCAGCAAAAGAAAACATTTTCAGTCAATGAAAATTTTCCTGAAATAAAACCTGTAAATTTTCAGTGGAGCTTATTTAAGGAGAATCATGCAGAGATTGTTCTTCAGGTGTATAACACAGTGCTACCTGCAGAACAGGCTGCTCTGTAAACATGCACTGTTACATGCTTTTACATTCATGATAAACTTCCACAGCCTGCACTTGTGCAGCCTTCAACTCCTTGTTGTACCACATCACAGTTTTGTGCTGGTTCCAGGTCAAGTTCCAGTTTGTTTGGATGCAGTTCATTTAACTAGGTGCTTAAGGTGAATCTTGGAGAGGCAAAAGTAATAACACAAACATGACCTAACGGTCAATGCAGAAAGCTGAAAGTCAGGCTTGGGTTTTTAAAGTTTATGTTTTTCAGACATTACTGTCTGGGAAATATTCCAAGGTAAGTATCCAAAAGTTATCTATCATACTCCAGAAAGACCTGTCCTGATTTCTAAGTTTCATCTGACTGCTTGCTTAATTTTAATTCAAAAATCTGGTCATTTTCTACCTCTCTTCTTCAATGCAAATTAGTAGAATTGACCAAAAAAACCTTGATGAATTGCAAACTACACGACTTAGTAATGTATCTGCTTTTAAAATTGTTATTAAAAATAGGCTGGTGTAAAAGATAGTTTACTGCAGAACAGTTAACTTAGAAGCCATCTTCAGGAAGAACAAAGAATGATGACTGCTATAACCAATGGATTATTAAAAGGAGAAAAAAACAAACCTGCTCATTTTTCTTGATGTGTTCCTGGGCCAGTGCTACAAGAGAGGTGGCAGGGGAGGTGTAGCAGAATCAGAATCACAAATGACTGCTAAGAGAGAGTGTGCAAGGACAGAAACACCTCAGCGTGGCTCTAGGACCTAAAAAAGTACTACCTGCCTCCTTTTACCTTGTCTAGGCAACTCTAAGCCAAAGTTGGAAATCTAAAAGTACTCACTGCTTTGGTTCTCAGTGTCCAGCACCATAGGCCTTAAATCCAGGGCAAAGGGATTACAGGCATCTAATACAAGCCTTATTACTCCATCTTGCTACTCCATTTGGGAGAATGCAGTCCTGTCTGGGCTTGACCCATATATATATATTTTCCCCACTAACACAGTTTATATGGATAGAAATTTTGACCTGCGAAGAAATGGATTCTCCAGAGCAGAAGAAATTGATATAGCCATCAAACTCTTGACAAATGGCAGTGCTTAGGCCTTAGCATGATATCTATGACTAATTTATGGCATTACAGGTGTACAGAAGACAGGGGAAGAGACATGTGACAGTCTGTCTGCAGGAACTTCCAAGGCTAATTGGTTAGGGAAAGGAAAAATTACAGAGACTATTGATATATGTATATATATGTATAAATGTTAAAAAAAAGAGTGAAAAAAAACACCTCAGTAAAATACAGGAAGGAATGAAGGAAGGTAGGTAGGTAGGAAGGAAGGAAGGAAGGAAGGAGGGAAGGAAGGAAGGAAGGAAGGAAGGAAGGAAGGAAGGAAGGAAGGAGGGAAGGAAGGAAGGAAGGAAGGAAAGAAGGAAGGAAAGAAGGAAGGAAAGAAGAAAGGAAAGAAGGAACGAAGGAAGAAAACTAAATTATAAATGGAAAGAATTCTTATCTTTAAACTACCACATTGTTTCCTTATTTAAAATGTTTTTAAAAGACAAGGAAGTATTTTCAGTGAAAATATTATCTTCCATTATAATAACCACTAGAAAAACATTGAACAGCTGTAACAACTATAATACAATACACCATGTAGCAAGCAAAACATTTGCTTGAGATATACAATGGCTGGCAAGTGCAGCCTGACCAAGTTCAGCAGGGGACACCTACATGAACAAAGGTCAAAACTCCTCTTCCATGATTTTACAAGTTAGCATTGTCATGAGGAACAAGTCTGACTGCCTACTGCAGTGACCTGGAATAAGGTGATTAAATATGTTCTATAAATTGGAGGATGTCAAACAGCTATGTGATGGCAACAGGAATTCAAGTCCATAAAAACAAGGGTCTAAGGTCCACTCAAGTCTATCTCCACCAGTAGGCCCATTACTGAGATGAAGAGTATATCATGTCTGACTGCCTCTGACTTCTCAGGCACAGTGACCCATTTGTATCTGAAGGTAAAGCTGTGAGAGTCTTTGGAACAACTCACATTTAATGTAGTGTCGAACCTTAATGATTCAACAGTAATGCTTGTAAGCCAACCATTATATGTTTTTAAAGTGAGAAAACTTGCATAATACTAACAGGAAAAGTGAAAAATCATATGATAATACTTCCTACATTCTGGAATCTTAAAAGTTCTGATTTAATTATCTGAAATATATGCATGGTATGAAGGTCTTTAGTATTTAAATTATTTTGCTTAAATGTTGGACTTAATATAGAAAAATGTTGAAATACGGACTTTGTCCTATAATTTAAAATTCTTTACATTGGTTAAAAAGATGGTATACTTCTGTTTTAGCAGTATTCTTTTGATTCCCTACTGTGTTGGTTTATTGATTTTTCTGTAAACAGGATATTTACTTGGAAGATTGGGAATGTTTATAGAAAAATAATTTTCTTAAGCTCTCCTCAGTATGTGTCCCAAATCCCTAAGCATGAATTAGAAGCAGATTTCATATACAATGTGACCACCATAAAATGACCATTGTAATGACAACTGTCATTGTTACGTCTTTCATTTGTTTACAGTCCAGAAAAACAAACAAATAAACAGAAAAGCCACCCAAACCATGTTTATTGAAGGAAATATTCAAAATCCACATTAATTCGATTAGTTTATATTGTGCTGAGGCATCTGGATTGCCACTGAGGGAGAGGGTTTCAAGAAAGCTCTATCTCATAGTCCCAGAAATTTGCTTATATGTTTCCTTGTAATTGATATCTCAGTGCACAAAGTGAGTCCAAATCACAACAGCTTTATCAAAGAGTCTGTGCATTTAAATAAGGAGTTGATAAAGAGCAGGTATGCTACTTTAAATTTTCTCTGTAGACAAACCCTAGATCATAATCCTACAATAAGATTTATGTAGACTGATCCAATTTCATGCTCACAAATTTGACCAGCATTACCACTTTCAGTTGCACAAAAATCATGTTCCTCTTCTAAAAGCATAAGATTGACTGATTAGCGAAGTAATGCTGGCAAAAATAAATTAAAAAAAAAAAAAGCAAAACCCAAATCTCTCCCTCTGAGATACTCTTATTTACCTCCAGGGAGGGAGGAAGGGAGGCAGGCAGGCAGGCAGGCAGGAAGGAAGGAAGGAAGGAAGGAAGGAAGGAAGGAAGGAAGGAAGGAAGGAAGGGAGGGAGGGAAGGAGGGAAGGAGGGAAGGAGGGAAGGAGGGAGGAAGTAGGAAAGAAGGGGGGAAGGGAGGAAGGAAGGAAGTAGGAAAGAAGGAGGAAAAGGAGAAAATTAAAGAACTCACCCTAGTTTTATTGGTTGTTTCCAAAAGTCACCAAGAAAAATATCGTGAGTGATATTAAGCATTCAAACTTTCAATATTTATTGTCATTACAACTCAAAATGTTAGCATTTTTTAAATATAAAACAAAGAGAAATAAAGATATGATTTTATTGAGTCTGAAGATGCAAAAGGAGTACCACAGACACTGACCTCTCTGTTCAGCCTTCAGCGCAAACTTTATTAGATCAATGTGATTTTAGTCTGCATTTTCTTCTGTCTTCCTGTCTTGGACTTTCTTTTGTTGCTTTTCTGTTGCGTGATTTGAGAGATCTGTGGTTAAATTAAATATTGCCTCTTCTTGACTGTTTAAGATTCTCCTATTTAGTCACAAAATACATAAAAAGCATTATCTTTATTTTGTGTAGTAGAAGATAAAGCTGTAATACCAATCTTCCAGAGATGGGTGAATGCCACAGAAAAATTTAGTTTTACAAAAAGGATTCGAGGAACACTAGAGATGGTGTTTAGGCAGATGATCTCTGTCTGAACAGCATTTCCCCTGAGGCATGGGTTGGTCTAGGAAAGAATTTGTTTTCCTGATAATAAGCTTTTGGACATTTTCCCAGGTAATGGAACTAATTTATATGATACATTTTTATGTCTTAACAATCAAAGTTTCATATATTAGCCTAGTTTTTTTTTTTTTTGCTGTTTTTGTTTTTAAAGAGGTACATTTTAAAGTTTCACTCCCGAGCCTTCAGTTAAAATTAATTTCTTTATCCTCCCTGCTGTGGCATGCATAATCTCTTATCTTCCGGTTGAGTTTTTCATTGGAAAATTATTTGAAAATATCATTTCCTATAAACTAACAAATAGAAAATAAATAAATGATTTCAAATTTAATGTTCAGGAACTTTTGAAAGAAATTAAAAACAAATGGATTTCTAATATTATATTTTCCTTATTTACATTGGAAACAGTAATTTAAGTAGATGAGCTTTGCTAGTGATATATATATGAGAAAGTATGTCCCTGTGTATGGATCATGTTATGCTAAACAATAAGCACAACTGTGAAGGTTAGAATTGCCACGTTACAGATATCCAGAAGAGAGAAAAGACTCGCTAGGGGGAAAAAAAAAAAAAAAAGAGACAAAGCATTTTACCTACACAGAATTGATAAACAGAGCATTTACTGCAGAAGCACATATTCAGTTACATCTTGACCCAAGCAGAATACTAGTCATAAACCTAGTGTTTATTTCCTTTCTTTGTCTTCCTCCTGAATTATAGGATTACGGATCATTCTTTCAGCTTATGTATGCTCTTTGTATGCTCTTTGCTTTCAGTGTTACCTCGCTCTTTTTTTCTCAGTGCTACTTCAGAGGTCCCTTTTTCAAAAAGGTATTTTCTTTCCCTCCATTATTTTTCTTCAGGATGTCACAAAAATAGTTTTAATTACATGCAAAATTTCCTAGTTGTATACTAACAATCCAAAGGAAAAGATTGTTTTGTAAAAAATGAATAAAGAAGATAGTGAAATATCAGTGCAAATTCTTGGAGTCACAATATGAATTCTGGACTAACTTGACAAAAAACAAAGAAAAGGATAAATTTCTTTATGTGGATCCTTCTCCTTCCAATCTTAAAGAAATAAGTGAGAAGAAAGTAGAAAAGGCAGGAAATAACCATGAAAAAGTCAAAAAGAAAATTAATACTCAGGAGAACTGAAGGAAAGAAGGTCTGAAATTAATGTTTGGTCAATCTTCCATTTCAGTCAAACTTATCCTGGTGGTGTTTCTTCCTGTTCCTGCCAAACTTGACTTTGTATTTGAGCATTAAAATAAGTTCTATGAGGCCATAAATTTCAAATTAGTATTCAGACTATGCTGGTGTTTGAATTTCTTTCCATTTGATGGAATGGACTTTGAAATCTAACTGCTTGAACTGGAACTTTTTAATTTGGCTGCCAGAGCAAAATGAGTTTTAGGCAATCTATAGAGCACTACTTAAATTCTATTTCAAATTCTACTTTTGTTTAGTGCAGTTGAGGAGTGTGGTTGTACTAAGTACAGTTAGGGAGAAAGTACTGAAAAGCAAATGTTTTCTCCTATTCTCTGAAGGCAAGAAGGGTTCAATCAGATTATAAAACAATACCCAGCTGCTGCAACTGATTTTATTTTATTTTTCTTGATCATATGATTCACTGAATCAGATGTAGAGCTTTGCATAATCTTCTTCCCTTCTGCTTACCATCAATACCTCTGACACACTCTTGATAAACACAGTATAAAGTGTTGGCATATTATAAACCAGATCATGGCTAGTTTGAGACAATGAACATTCCCTACATTGTGAATTCCAGTTGCGTGGAGCAACTACTTTAGGAACTGAGGGGCTATTTCTCACTGTCCAAATGATGGATGGAAGATATCAGACAGTGAAGTTTCTTTGTACAATGACTCAAGTAGAGCATGACAAATAAATTAGTTATTTTGTATTTAATATCCTCACCTTAAAAAAAAAAAAAAAGAAGGAAAAGAATACGGCTTTGACATGTAGAGAAGTGGACTTCAACACTCGTAGCAGCTTAATTTCTTTGGTAGTAAACTGCTAAAATATCCTAATGGTTTAATTAATGTCATCTGTCATTGTGGGTTGTAGTTGACTAAAAATGTCAAGATTAATTTAAATGGACAGTTTTTATTGTGGTTAGGAGTTGGAATAAATGGTTTGAATGCTGTGAATAAGGAAGTGGCTACAGTTAGTAGGGAAAAGATGGTGTGTGAAGAAGACAAAAAAGAAGTTATGAAATGAGTGCCCACAGAGAAAGAGAGATCAGAAAAGTGAACAAACAGACGATGGTAGCAAGGATGAAATTGAGAGGATCAGGCTATGCAATGGCATTTGTAATTTCGTTGTTTCTGATTGTCTGATTTTGAAATCTGGAGTTTTTTTTTTCTGAAGGCAGAAGGTTTAGGACTTAGTCCAAAGAGACTAGAGCCAGTTGTGTCCTGAGCTAAGAGAAGTGAAATTAAGTAAAGAGTGAAAGGGCAAGTATGAAATCTAGGTAACAGGACTTGTTTATAGAAATTTAATTTGCACAAGATAAAAGTCAGCATCTCAGTACACAGAAAACCATATTACTTTTCTTCAGTTTAAGAAAAAAATAAAACAGATGTCTAGGTTTGCATGTATTTATTTATGGATATATTCAAATAGATAGATATTGCCATGGCAGCCCTCAGGCAGAAAGAAAGCAGGCAGTGCCTGAGACAGGCAGAAGTGGGGAAAAAAAGGCTCTGTGTTTCTGGTCTCTGGGAAAAGAGGCTCTCTGGGACCATCCCAGGCATAAGGAAAAAGCTCTGAGTAAAGTGAAGCCGAACTTCTTCTTTTAGCAGCTCTTTCCTGACTTCTAGATCCAGATCTGAGCTAGTATAGCTTCAGCTAGGTTATCATAATGTGTTTGATTTCTTCCTTTCAGGTCTGGCAAAAAGGGAAGAGGCAAAGATGGGCACTGAGCAGAGCCAGGCGCACAAGCAGCACAGCCTCAGCACCTGTTGCTGCAGCTACCCATTACCTTCTCATAGTGATTTCATTTATGCCCAATGCCACATGATGGAAAGTTAATGCCATGAGGATTAAAACAAAATCCTGTGTGGCAGCAGTACAATTTTATTGCTGCTGAGAAACATTGACTCAGGACTGTATGTTACAGTTAAAATTCTATGCTACTGCTGTTAGTGTAAACAGTAATGAAACTGCTGAAGCTTCACTGAGGGAAGTGCTTTAATTTTGTTTCTTCTCCTCCAAATGCTAATAATAACAAAACGTCAAAGCACAATTGCCAAATGTGTATGCTTTAAGAAGCTAGCAGGAAGTGGGCTTAGAAAGAAATTGCTTTGTGATTACCAGCACTCACCAACCCCCCCCGAACCTCCCCTAAAAAAGTAATAAAATCCACCCAAATGGTGCAGAAGAGAGGAAAAATAGAAAGAAAAAGAAAAAAAAAAAAGGAAAAATATGTGTTGAGATCTGTGTAAGAGTGTTTTTGGCAAAAAGAGGAAACATTTCTTTTGAACAGATAAAGAAGCATTCCATTACAAAGACCCACCCTTCTGAGATATTTAATAGATATCTGATCTTTTCTTCTTTATATAGGTATTGTCAAAATAGATATTGGAGGCATTTGCTTTCACTTCTTATTGACTCTACTCCTACAATTATATGAGTTTTAAAAAGTGAAGATGTCTATCTTTGCTCGGTAAGCAATTGAGCTTTCCAGTATTTCCATTTCTATGAGACCCTCTGTCCTGTGGTTCTACTGTGGGTTCTTTGTTACATCTGACTTACATTTTCATTCAAGGTAAAAAGAGGGTAAATAAGGATTTATATCTGAAAGAAGAATTTATAGAAAACATGTCAGGAAACAAAGCCAATAAAAATCCTAATTAGCAAAGTAAAACTGAAAGGTTTTCTTTCCTTCTTTCTTTCTTTCTTTCTTTCTTTCTTTCTTTCTTTCTTTCTTTCTTTCTTTCTTTCTTTCTTTCTTTCTTTCTTTCTTTCTTTCTTTCTTTCTNTTTCTTTCTTTCTTTCTTTCTTTCTTTCTTTCTTTCTTTCTTTCTTTCTTTCTTTCTTTCTTTCTTTCTTTCTTTCTTTCTTTCTTTCTTTCTTTTTTAAAAGAAAGACCTGAGAGACTTCTGCTTTACTAAAATGAATGCATAAATAATATCATTAGAAGGGTAGTATTGTAGTGTTATTATTGAGTACTTTCTATATATTGCAAAAAATATAAGAATATGGAAGAGGGAAGACATTAGAAGAAAGGAGTTAGCAAAACAATAGGAAAAAGTATACATTTTATGGAACAGCAAATAATACTGAGGGCTGAAATATCATGTAATATATATGTTATGTAATGTAATATAATATTATTATAGGGACCTAGACAGGCTTGAGCAATGGGCCCAGCTAGGGTAAGAATGTAAAGCTTAGATTTGTATCCCTGTGCTTTTCTGAGCTATGGCAAACCTTTCCAAAGTACCTCTGAACAGTGATAATTTTTGAAAATAATTTTAGTACTACCTCATTTTTGGTTGGGCTAGACTCTTTTTGTGGGTGTACCAAATCACTGAAGAGTGGGAAGAAGATCACAAAAGCACTCAAGGCAGCACACAGTGAGTCTGAAAGTGTGTGTTTCCCAATTCCACAAGAAAAAGTTGCAACCGTGGTTTTGGATGCTCCATTTGCAAAGTCTTTTCATGTTATGCTTCTACTGAGTGTGACTCAATGCAAATAACTTTCCTGGAAAATACTTCCCCAGTCATAATAATGCTGCACTGGATTTTGCAAAGGATTTTTCTAAGGAGAGCAGAGAAGAAAGCTACTTTTTGCTTGAACCCAGTGGAAATAATTCAGATTCATCTGACAGCAAGCTGGAGGAAAATTTTGGGCAGAGGTTCTCAAAAACAAAGAAAGAAAGTATACAGTTTTAACAGAAAAAAAAAAAAAAGGAAAAAACCATCCTATTGTAATTAAATCAACAGGGAAGAATTAGCACCCTGAGAAGGTAACATTGGGTTATACCATCCCACACAAGTGGTCTAAGGACCACACAGAAACTTCTCCATATCTCTGTTCAATAACACCTCTTTCTTGAGTGAACTAACAGAAAAGTTGTGCAATCACAAAAAACCAGAAAGATCTGGTAAAAAAAAACAACCAAACAAAAAATCCCTTTAAAGACCCCAGACATATTTGATGTTTGACCCAGCCCGGACAGCCAGCACTCTTGGAGAGAAAGAGAAGATTCAGTGACACATAAGGAATGTAGAAACTTCAAAATAGACTTGGCAGCTAAGGAATAGCTGAAGGAATAGCTGAATTTGATGACCCAGTGATGGATGGCTAATATAAAGTGACACAGAACAGAGAAAATTATTTCCCTAGTGAGCAGCATTTTTGGATAAACCATCAGTATATCTGCCTGTAATCTGTTTTTTTCATGATTCTGGAATTAATCATACCTTCTAGGCACATCTTCACCAATTTGTGAGGCCTGATGTTGATACTAGATTCACAGTTAAGCTTTGCTAATTACAGAGTTGGAAAAAAGATGTCTTGCACGTTTCAGCTTTTGTACCTTTCAAATTTTCTACTCCGATGAACTAAAACAATAGTTGATATATATTTTTAAAAAGAGGTTGTTTTCTTGCTGATGTGAATTTTATAATCAGAGAGAACAAGCTAGCCTAGAAAGAAAAAAAATTCCAATCAAGATATTCCTTCTCTAAACATTTTAAAGTCCAAACCAATTGTTAAAATACAGAAACTTTTGGAAACTGCATATACATATAAGAGCTGAATTTCTAACCTTTTAATATAATCTTTCAAAATACATATTTTAAATGTAGTTTTGGATGTGATCATTACCTCCAAAGTATTAACTTTTCACATTAGTAGAACCATCTTATAAAAAGTCAAATTTCCTAGGCATAAAACATTATGGTAAATCCAAATGAGACAAATATTCTTTTGGAAAGCACAGAGAACCTGCATTATAGTTAGTTCAGTATGGAGCAACACTCTAAAGAAATGTATCTGCATGCACAGAAATACATCTTTATCTGGTCATCTATCTGAACGGCACTTTGGAGAAAATGCTATCATTTAGAAAACAAATTAGGAGATTTTATTAGCCTCTTGGATGCAATACTTCATTCATATCTCCTATAAATTAGATTTTGTATTAACTTAGTAAATTAAAAATATGTTGATGCACATAAAATAACTGTCTCTACTAGGTCTTTCAAACCACATCAAGGATAGAGATCAAATTATAGTAGCTGCCATAAAAAAATCTTTAGTGTAGAGATTTAGCAATTATATCCTGCCCAGAGACAGAAAGATGATATATCAGATACTCTTGGGGGGCATTGCTGAGAAATGCTGACTTTGTAACAGTGATTGCTTTGCTTGCAGAGTGGAGTACAATTAGGAATGCCATGCAGAATTCAAGAAGAAGAAGCAGCTGAAAACCAGGCAGGACATCCTGGTCAGTTGTCCTGAGGACCTTCTTAGGAATGCCTGAGCATCCATCCATATGTTGTATACTTTCCTTGCATATATGCTTCTGCGTTTGGTTGTAAACTATTAGAGTCATGTGTTGCTGTTTATGTCATGTATTATGCCTCTAATCCAGACTCATACTTCTTACTAACTCTTCTACAGGATAAAACAGTGTTAGTGATGGAGCCAGAGCATTACCTCATTTTGTTGACGCTGCATTCAGGTTGCCTGGGGCTTTCCAGTGGCCTACCTGCAAAATATTGAGGAGATGCAGCTTCACAGGTACGTTAAACATAAAGGCAGAGTCTTTGGCAACGTTTGTGAGCACTGTTACATGAATATCCTTTTCCTGTACTTGTGTAAAGTGTTCACTGTTTGCTTAATGAATCTTAGGCCTCATATGGTATATTTACTCTTCCATATTTATATAAGGTTATATAAAAGTGTGTCTGGGATATTCAACCTAGCTTCTTGGCAACAAGGATATGTTCTATGAAGATGCTTGCTGTGTTACAACACATTTACTCTTGTTTTTGTCAAAAAGACAAATCCATGTTTTTTCTGGTTTCTAACTTGAGAAATTTATTGTATGCTCTTACACCTAGTAATTTGAACTTGTAATGAATTGATAGTTAATCATCTGTCTTTTTCCCTCATCATATTTACTCATTAAAAGTGCTGTAGCTTCAAGACTTGAAAGTGTGTATATAAAGTGTGTATCTAAAACTAGACATGTACAACTACACAGATCAGAAGGAAAGGGAAATAACATTTTTTTCTCCTTATCCACAAGACTATAATTTTATAAAGATTTGTTTAATTTCTGTTGATGAAAACTAGTTATTATGTATGTGTAAGAAAAAGGCAAAAAATTGAACTCTACAAAGTCTTCATGAATCCAATAGGATAATTTTTTCTTACTGCTTTAGCTGATTTGTTGTTTTGTTTTGTTTTGTTTTTTACAATACAGCTTTTATACATGCTCATCTGTGGCATTACAATTTGGACATCATTACTTTTCTAATGTTGCTGCAAAGATGCTGATGAGACACATGTTTCTGACTGCAAAAAGTATTCAGCTTGTCTTTGAAAGACAAGGTAATAAATCAGTTCTTTCTTGTCTACGCAACAAAGACATTATTTATTACTTTATCTATTTCCTGTTATTATCAATTTTTGTATAATATAATAATATAAACATAAATATTATCTTGATAATCCTCAGGAATTGCCAAAATGTTTTCCATTATGAGGAGTGTGTGCAGCCTCTATTTCTAGTTCCTACCATAAGCATTGAGCAACATATAGTTGCTGACATGAAAAAAAACACAACCCGTGCATTAATGTAGCAACTCAGATATACTGCAAATGGACAGTTTTCTGTGCAAAAGAACAGATTAAGAGATATTTGGAGCCCAGGTTTCCAGCTCAGTCTTTTGTTCCTCCCTTGAGAGAGGGAGAGGTTGTTACTCTGGAGCAGTTCTTGTAACAACATGAAATTCTGTGTGTCAGAGGCTTTTAGTTCCTGTGAAGTCATGAGTGAAAAATGTGTGTTCAGATTGCCTGGCTTTCTCCAAATTGCTACAGAGAGCAGCAGGTGCTGCAAGTAACATTCACAGAATCAGCTGTATAGCTGAATCCCAGCAGCAGATTGCAGACTCGAGGAACATTGTTCTCCATTTTTTAGCCAGGGTAGAAGTGCATAAATGTTTCTGACATTGATTTTTCAATTTCTGACCTTTTAAATGGACAGAACAGTGGCCAAATTATGTTTTTTGATATCCTAAGTGCTGAGTCTTTGGCCTTCCTGTGAGAATCTCCTTGGCCTGTGTGGTCTCAGTCATGCTAGACAAGATGTTGGTTACAATCCTCAGTACCACAGGCAGTGGTAGAAGCTTCAGCACTCTTTGTGTTACAAAGGGCATATTGACTCTTACGTCAGCCTCTTAAGGCAGCCTACTCTGCATATTTGTTTTGCCATCTATTCATTAATAGATCTTTTTCTAATCACACCTTGTGGAGGGTTTGTAGGCAGTGAACAGCTCTTTTGAGGAAGCTGGACTATGAATACATGCTTATTCCTTGTGATCCTGTTGTTTGTCAAGTGGCCTAAACAGTATCAACGTAAAGCAAATTACTTCTCTCCAAGGCTGTTTTTCTTTCCAAAACACTGAGGAAATTAAGTTTAGAGGCTTGAGAAAAGAGTGTTATTAATGTATTTATTTAATCACAGAAAATCATTACGGAACATGCTGGGCTTCATGTGGCCTCTACTGAATGTGTAATGGTCAATATATTGTTTACAAAACACATATTTTCATAAGTTTGTCTTCATCAACACAGCAAGTTTAAAATAGTTCTTTATTCAGGTTTGAGTTATTTTTAACCTGGATCATTTAAGTTATCCAAGTTAAAGCACAGCGCTAAGAACAATTTCATCAGTTGGATCAAATGGAAGCATGTGATAAGATTATGGGAGCAATCATCTGGAGATGGAAAAGGAATGGACTTACTTAGGTTGATTATGCCTCCAAAGCCATCAAGAAACAATAATCAGAAATTGTTAAGTGGATCTTTATCTAAAGTGAGCAAGCCAGAATGGTTGTTCAGACATACATGTATGAACGTACTACATGAGTGCTTCAGTACTCAGTTCAAAGAATTTGCTTTGTTCCCAAATTTAAGGTAGTTATAGTTCATGCTTTTGAAAATTACTCGTGAGCAGATTTGACTAGACTGGGTGATTTGGTCATGAGAGATATGGAGAAAGCTGAGGTGCTTTGCCTCAGTCTTCAACAGCAAAGGCTCTTGCTGCACTGCCCAAGTTGCAGAAAGAAAAAGTAAGAACTGGGAGAAGATCTGCCCACTGTAAGTGCAGATCGGGTTAGAGACCATCTAAAGGACCTGAAGGCCATGGGACCCAATGAGATCCATCCATGAGGGAACTGGCGCATGAAGTTGCCAAGCCACTACGCATCACATTTGAAGGGTCATGGCAGTGGTGAAGTTCCCACTGACTGGAAAAGGGGAAACATCACCTCAATTTCAAGAAGGGATAAAAATAAGATCCAGGGAACTACAGGCCAGTCAGTCTCACCTCTGTGCCTGGCAAGATCATGGAGCAGATCCTCCTGAAGGCCCTAAAGCACATGGAAAATAAAGATGAGGTGATTGGTGGTAACCAACAGGGCTTCACCAAGGGGAAATGATGTCTGACAAACTCAGTGGCCTTTTATTATGGAGTTACAGCATCAGTGGATAAAGGAAGAGCAACTGATGTCATCTACCTAGACTTGTGCAAAGCGTTTGACACTGTCCTACATGACATTCTGGTCACTAAATTGCAGAAAAATGGATTTGATGGTTGGACCACTCGCTGGATAAGGAATCGGCTGGATGGCTGCACAACTCAGAGAGTTGTGGTCAGTGGCTCAATGTCCAAACAGAGATCGATGATGAGTGGCATTCCTCAGAGATCAGTGCTGGTACCAATGCTATCTAACATCTTTGTAGGCGACATGGACAGTGGGATTGAGTGCACCCCCACCAAGTTTGCAGATGACACCAAGCTGAATGGTGCAGCTGACATGCTAGAGGGAAGTGATGCCATCCAGAGGGATCTGGACAGGACTGGGAGTTGGGCCTATACCAATCTTATGAAGTTCAACAAGGCCAAGTGCAAGGTGCTGCACCTGGACTAGGGCAGTCCCAAGCACAAATACAGGCTGGGTGGAGAATGACTTGAGAGCAGCCCTGAAGAGGACAATTTAGCATTGCTGGTTGATGAAAGACTCAGCATGAGCCGGCAGTGTGTACTTAGAGCCCAGAAGGCCAACTATATCCTGAGCTGCATCAAGAGAAGTGTGACCAGCAGGTCAAGCGAGGTGATTCTGCCGCTCTACTCTGCTCTCACGAGACCCTACCTGGAGTACTGCATCCAGTTCTGGGGCTCCCAACAGAAGAAGGACATTGAACTGTTGGAGCAGGTCCAGGGGAGGGCCACAAAGATGATCAGAGGGCTGGAGCACCTCCCCTATGGGGACAGGCTGAGAGAGTTGGGGCTCTTCAGCCTGGAGAAGAGAGGGCTCTGGGGGAACCTTATAGTGGCCTACCATTACCTGGAGGGGGCCTACAGTAAAGCTGGGGAGGGACTTTTTATAAGGGCATGTAGCAGCAGAACAAGGGGAAATGGTTTTAAACTGGAAGAGGGTATATTTAGAGTAGATTTTAGATTTTTTTAGAAATTCTTTACTATGAGGGTGGTGAGACACTGGAACAGGTTGCGCAGTGAGGTTGTGGATGCCCCCTCCCTGGAAGCCAGGCTGGATGGGGCTTTGAGCAACCTGGTCTAGAGGGAGCTGTCCCTGCCTATAGCAGGGACACTGGAACTAGATGATCTTAAATGTCCCTTCCAACCCAAATCCTTCTATGGTTCTATGATTCCATTACAGGACTGACCTGCCATTCCTATTTAAGTAGTGCAGCTGCCACACAGAGTGGTTTCCTAAAAAAACAAGGTTCAAATGCACAACTATTCAGAGAGAAGAGACACAACAATAAAAAAAAATATTTTGCAAGTAGAGTAGTGGTATAATGATCTTCTTTGCCCGTCAGGTGTTCAACAGAATGAAGACTTCTGCATTACCAGTATAGTGGTGAGCCTAAAGGCATCACTTGAAATCATTCATTTTCCAAGATTTTTTTTTGAAAAGAAAGCAGGAACTGGCAAAGACAAAACTGCAACATAGCATGAAAGCATAAAAGTGGAACTTATATGCATTACACAGGAGAAAAGGAAGTGGAAAAGAGAAAAAGAATCTAGAAAAATAATTTACTTAAGGTTCTGCTTACCAGAAGTGTTTTCTTTCTAGATAAAACATATTGAAAAATCTTAGTTTGCCTTCTCATAGAACTTCATTACTGCTGTGGATGCATTTAGCGTGGTGCAGAGATGTCCAAGTAAATCAAGTCATTAGGGCAAAAGGCACAGAGTACCACACTGCATCCCAGAACAGTTAGTACCACATGAGAGCAATGTTGTTGCTGAATGAATAAACTATGACTGTTGTTATCATAGATGCAGTCTCATATGTACGTTACTCCTTGTTTGAGAGTTGACATAATCATTTCTGGAAGGCTTTCTCTGTAACACACCACTCTATGTTGTGAATACATATGAACTGTAAAAATAAGGGAAATCCAGTTGAATATCAAGACCCAAGTACTGAATTAAATTTTTGGCACATTAAACTGTTCAAATAATTTTAAATCCAACAATTCCATACTATATTCCTTCAGAATTGCTCAGTTTTCCTTCATAGAAGACTTCATGTTTTCAGAACAGGCAGAAATTAACAAATAAATAAATAAACTGCAAAATTTTGCTGAAGAATAGTCAGAGAGGAGTGCTGAGAAGAAAATACTCATCTGAGAATTTTCACTTTTCAAAGTACTAAAATTTGCATTCAGCTGAGTAAGTAATAATTATAAAGTCTTCTTTTTCCAGATTCAGGAATACAAGGGAACGGTAAGAAAAAATCTCTGGAGAATTGACAAAAGTGAAGTGAGAGAAATATAAATGAAAAAATAAATGAAACAGATCATTTTGAAGTGTTAATGATGTGTAGCTATGAAATGGCATGTTGAATCACCAGAACTACAATATATTTTTCCTGCTAAACCCCTGGTGAAATCTTTAAAAACATTTTACTGGTATAAATGTGAGTCAGTATTTTCTGTGAAGTCTTGGGTATGCTATTACAAAAAACAGCTGAACATTCCTTCTGGTCTCCCAAGAAGGAGTTCCAAGCAAACCCTCTATGATTCTGGAGAGTTAAGAAAAAAAACAAAAAAAAAAATTTAGGAGAGCAAACAATCTCATACAGTCAAAATAATTTTTTCCAATATTGCAGCTTGACAGAAACAATTGGCATTATATTTGCTAACAGTCCCTCATTTTGAGAGCTATATGTACAAGGTACTGGGTATTCAGTTCAGATCATTAGCTGCTGTAGTCGACAGAAGATGTTCTATAATTTTAGTCGGTTTTGGAAAGTACCCTATATTTATGATCTTGTTAATGATCTTGTTAACGTAGAAAAACATTGCATCTCTTTATTCAAGCCAGAGATAACAGGAGGGTGGATTCATTCAATGATTTGACTAAATCTTTTAAAATGGAAAAGGATGACAAAATATATGAATTATTTCAATTCTTTACAGTTCATCTCTTGGTACTGAGTGATTGATAGACACTTCTAAAGTTGAACATCAATGAATTTATCAAGTCGTATATCTCAGAAGTCTCAAGGCTGTCGTTTGCTTTACCATACTTTTTTAGGGAGTGTTTTGGAGAGAGCTTGGTTGGATTCCGTTATTAACTGGCTATCCTACCTCAAGTACATTTTGTCTGCTTTTATGTTTACTGGAGAAGGAATAAAGAATGTAGCTTGTGGTGGTTGTGCAGAAGCAAAGATATCCAATATCTGTGCATTGACAGTGAGCAGCTTGCTCACTGCCACAATTCCACAAGCCCTGACTTCACTGTGAGACAATGCTAGATCACTCATCAGCATAAATGTAATCCAGAACATGTGCAAACCAAACTAAGTAGAACAGTATTAGCTGGCATTTTGTGCTTTTATGGCAGATTTTTACCAGCTGTGTGAGAATAGATGCTCCCTGGTCCAGTGCATAGGCCTCTGGTTAATCCTTCAAGATGTTTTGAACAAATCTGAACCAGCAGAGTGGGTTTACACTGGATCAGTGCTTTGTGGCATATGGCCTTGGAGTTTTGGATCTGATAGGAAGAACCTCAGAGCCAAGTTTTCTGTCTTGTTGAACCAAAGCCCAGGTAAACATAAAAATAATTTTTGCTCCATAGTATCAGATACTGCCATGCTGAATGGTTTACAAATGGGACATATGTGGTCTCTTTAGAAGAGAAACACTGCATTTTTCTTTAGGGTAAGTATTGTACAAGAAAACTGGTATTTTTATTTCTATTTAGGTAACTAGGAAATAGTGCAAATCTCATGCTCTTTGCCCCCTGCTTGTATTTATTCAACACTACTGCCTGTATCTGCTCTTCTTGGACCTAGTTTTGACAGGATGACAGCACTTCCTCTCTTTTTATCTCAACACTGAATAGTGGTCCTAGGAAAAGATACTACCCAGAAACAACGGAACCTGAATCTTTATCCACAGTGGGCTACTGCTCATACCGCTTTACTTGTTTGTAAAAGTAGACTACTTTTTATTTGTAGTATTGCATTATGACAAAGGAACAAATGGAAACTCTGCCCCTCCCCCCCTTTCTTCTGAGTGAAAATAAATGACTTTGGGTCAACTTGAATTTATTATGAATTAATAATGTATCATTACAGCCATATTCTACAACCAGTAGCATTATTCTCTCTCTCTTTTTTTTTCCCCTTCAATAAACTCATTTTAATTAACTACGATGAGACTCAGGGGTCTTTTAAAGAGGAACATGCTGATAAGATAAATTTATGTATGAGACAAGTAAGTTAAACATGGAATGTCACATAGTAAAAGCATCAAGTCTATTGTAATTTCCTAAATAAATCATATTTTAACAGCAGCTAAGAACCTCAGTACAGAGAGATAGTTTAATGAATACCAAGGGACAAATGAAGATTTCTGTGACACGGAATTAGTACTAGCTGATTCGAGTAAAGAATCCTTGGTTTCTTACCAGCATAATTCAGAAAAGATTTGTCCCTCAAAACTTTTCTTCTTAATATCCAGTGCCCTGGAGACAGCAATTAAGTGGGGGCCTGTTCCATTTCCACTGTAGTCAGTAGAAAGGACTCCAACTGGGATCTGGATCGAGTCCTTACTGACACTGTAGGGTGGGGTTAAAAATGTAAAAAGCTATCGTTTCCAGATCTGACTATCTAAGACCAGATGTGCAAGGCAGGAAACCATATGATTATATTCAAACAATAAATAAAGAAGGAGTTGCCCTTGTTTAGAAGCATTTTCCACAAGTGGAGATTTTCTAGCCATGAGAACATAGTGCAGAATTCAGTATTAAGTCACTGAATGACTGAACCTCTATCCAGTGAAGCCTACTGAATCTTTGGGGACTCCAGATAAGCAGAAGGAACAAATGTAAGAGGTCACTTCGTGTACAGCTAAAGCCAACAAAGGTTTTAATCTGAACTTTCTTCTGGTTTTCATTTTCTGTATTTTGAGTTACTTATCTTTTCTGAATCTGCTTTTGCAGGATCCTTGTGACTTTTGTAGCATATCACCAGTTATTAAAAGTAGGCATTTTTTGAAACAATACATGTTCCTTGAAACCAGATTTCCCTTTCCTTCCATTCCCTTCCCTTCCCTTTTCTTCTTCCCCTTCTTCTCCTTCTCTTCTTCTAACTCTTCTGTGTAAATATAATTTTTAAATCAAACTGGAAAAAGAGGAAAGAGGAAGAATATTACAATGGCAACAAAACCAAACCCCACCCCCCAAAAAAACAACTGCAAAAAAAGAAACAATAGCAAATCAACAAACTTACAAAACAAAACTAGCCCAAGTGCTCTGCATATGAGTCTTACAGATGACAGCAACTACCAAATCATTGTGCTTACAAAAATGATCACTCTGTGACCCATTTTCTCTTTTACACCTTGTTCATTAAGAGCAGATTGTCTGAAATGGATTAAAACTACTTTAATTCTGATCTGTTGCCTTTTTATTTTGCAACAACTTTTGCCATTTTTTTCCACTGAGAGAAGTGTCAAAGGAACTTCAAGGCATATCTTTTCTTTTTAGCTTCATTTACACTTGACATTCATGAAGGGAAATTCTGACTCTGACTCTTGAGGTCATTTACCATTGCAAAACGTCCACTTGCACATGCAACATGAAGAGAGAGGGAGTTACACAGTTACTCATAGCTGGATCAGCCCCCAGAACCTAATAAAATATTTGAGCAGCATTTTCAGGATAAAGGGCCCTGCGCTAATAGGTCTTTAAGACTGACAGTTTTCACAACTGTGAGTAATTGGATTAGTGTCTAGGAACAGCCACCATGAAGAGGGTGCCTGAGTACAAGCTGATGTTAAAGTCTGAGACATGCTTGAAATCTCTAAATTTACCATTTGATACTTTTCCCTTTTATTATTGCTGTACAAGAATGTAAAGATTTATACATTAGCACAAAGGTAGACATTGTCTCGTTTTCATTTCCATACATTTCTCTGTCAAGGAGGAAATAACATGCACCTGGAATCCAAACCTCCCCTGTTATACAAAGAGCAGTTAGAACAAAACCCAACTGTTATAAATCCCAAGGCAGGTGCTATGAAAGCTTCTTTCTCCCTTGCTTCTAGTATCATGTTTATTAGTATAATTAAAAGATCTATATAATGTGTCAATACTTAGTGAAGTATAAGGTTAGGTGCTATTTTTTTTTTTTTTTTTGTCTCCACAGAGGAACATATTATAGAAATATGACTTTCCCAATGAGGAAATTGGCCAATTATATTGTGCCTTTTTTTTTTCTTAAAAGAAAGAACAGAAGCAATATTCTTAAATAATGTAATATGGTACAAGATGCAGAGGATGGGTTTCTAAGGCTATAGTTCAGAACTACTGCTGAATCTGTATGCAGTGGAGGAATCAACTCTTCAACTTGATGGAGATCACCCCTGTTCCAGCTGAGGTCAGTCTGATTAGTTTGGGCAGCTACTAAGCCAGCTGGCAGCTGGTAAAAAGATGCTTTCTTATAAATTGATGATTTAGAGTAAATTAGGCCAAATACTTTGATAATAGTTAACATGAAAAATATGATAACTACAGCCTTGTGTTTTCTTCATTTTATTGTTAGAAATTTTTAGGTTGCAGAAGTATTTTATTATGTTTAAGTAAGTAGACAACATGCAAAAGTCATGAAAATGTGCAAAAGGTTTGTCTGAGATAAACCACCACCACGATTGCTACTGTAGTCATGTTTGTGGGTCTTTTTGACAGTCTGGTGAGAAAAATGAATTCTTGAGTTATGTTGTAGTAATTCCCTAAAGCACCAAGCAGGTTCTGGGGGATGACCCTTTCCTACCAGATGCTGCATGTGCCTAACTATTAAATGGGCACGCTTCTGCTGGATGCAAGGAAATCACATCTGCTGTAGCAGATTGTTTTGCCGTTCTGTAAAGACAAGGATGGTCTCCCATCTCTCAGAACCAGTCTCAACATTTAGTTCTGAAGAAGCTTAACTCCATGTACTCCACTTCAGGAAGATGGTGAAGCTGTGCATGTCTGGACTTTCTCTAGAGATGAGTGGGCAACAATTCTTATTCTTTTTCATTCTCTTTGTCCTTCTCTCCGAACTTAATTAGGTTATATCAGAAAACTTACTGTCCCTGATAGTTGCCAGTCGTTTGCTTTTAAGTAAGCACAGCCATGGATAAAGTGAGCCAGATTATCCTGCCACTTCCTGTCTTCCAACTTACTCCACTCACCTAGAGGCATACCACTGATTTACACCAGTGCAAATAAGATCCATCTGTTGACTTCACAGACACACTGGTTGTTTCTCTTGTTAAATGATACCTTTGTGAATCATCATTCCTGTATGAATCTGGTCCCAAAGTAATAAAAGCAGGAGGTGTGGAGACAGGGAAGAAGAAGAAGGTCGGTGCATGTGCCCTGGATCTGCAGAGCAAAAACACCTGTTACTGGAAGTGTCAGATCTGACCAAGTCCACAGCCAGCAGAAAAGCTGCAGTTACTCAGTTTTATGATCATTACAAAATACCAAAGTTGAATATTACTGTTTGCTTTCTTCTTTAATTTGCAACCACTGGTGTCCTGTGAAACAGCAAACTGCAGAGCACACCAGCATGTTGCTGATCTTGGATGCACTTTGTAACTTATAGATGCTGCTAACACAGCCAAAGTGCTTCACAATTTTCTTACAAAATTTGGCATATGTATGTCACTTACAGCTTAAAAATGTCAGTATATAATGTACACAGGTGCATGTATTTGGGCTAAGGCACAATGTAAATGCTGAAATGAATGTGAAAGGCTACCTCATTTTATCACTTTTGGAACCACAATAGAGAATAAGATTTGAATGCTTGGTCACCTGTCAACAGATATTTTTATGTCATTGATAACATAAGGAAATATCATAGTTTCGCATAGAAATGTGACCTCAAGTTGAGCCAGAGAGGTTCTGATTGGACGTTAGGAAAAGCTTCACTGAAGGAATGGTCAGGTGCTGGAACGGGCTGCCCAGGAAGGTGGTGGAGGCACCAACCCCGGCAGTGTTCAAGAAATGTTTAGATATTGTACTGAGGAATATGGTTTAGTGGGAAATGTTGGTGATAGGTGGATGGTTGGACTGGATGATCTTGGAGGTCTTTTCCAACCTTGGTGATTCTGTGATTCCATAAATGTGATGCACATTGCATCTAAGCTAACAGGACCTAGACATTGCTTCACAACACTACTGACTTGGTTATAAGATGGAAAAAAAGCTACAATTATCTTTGCAAAAATAGATGTCTGTGGTAATAAATATTTTTTTCTTAAAACTTTGACAAATTTTTACAATATGGAGGAGAAACAGTTAACAGAAATGTTATAAAGGATGGGGAAATTCTTTGCAACTGAAAAATGACTGGAAATTGAAAGCACTCTCTTAGGCTTTAGTCAGCAGATGTCCTGCCATTTGGGTTCAGCACTGTTCATGCTCTCAAATCAAAATCACATGAGGGCCTTTGGGAAGCAGAGTTTTCAGACTGCTTCCCCTTGCGATCTGTCAGAAGTTTTCCATTAAGAAATACCACCCTGGACTGGATCTTGTTAAGATCACGATTCTGATCTCAGTCTTCCCTTTCTCTCTAATAAATGACCTTTCAAAAGGACTCTTTCACTACTGCTTGTCTATTCTTTTCTTTCTCCAGATAATTTTTTATCCTCAGTGAACATTTTTTTTCCATCTGTTCCTGAAAACAGATTTTAAACGTGTAAATTCCCTGGCGAATGTACCTCTTTCCAGA
>NC_034409.1:10370365-10408795 GCF_002078875.1 Numida meleagris | reverse complement strand
GGAGGGGGGGAGGGAAAGAAATAGTTTCAAGGCACACAGGACTACTCACCTACGTAAGTCTTCAATATTCTTTTCCCATGTGGAGCAAGTTAGTCCAAATCTTGTCTTGGATAGATTCCCCATGTAACTCTTTCCATTGCCACGATAACAATCTGAATATGATATGTTGAGACAAAGAAAAGTGGAGAGTAACTGTGCAACACTGAAAAGAAAACTCTTCCTTTCCTTCATTAATTCCAATAATTAAAGACAAGTTTTACATGTAGCAAACACTATGTGATATAAATCAAGCATCAGTATAAATCAAATCAGAAAGAAAATGGGAGAAAGTTTTCAAATTTAGATACATAATCCCTTGCTCGAGGCCTTTGTTCTCAGTACAGTAGCATTTTAAATGTCATCTTGCTTAGATAAATTGGGACATTTTCTTTCATACGTAGTTAGGTTGTGTATAATTTATAATGGTTGTACTGAATATTCTAGAAGTTGTCAAGAGCTGTTTTACACAAAACAAAGCAAACTCTATCTTTAATCCTACCTCCTCAAAAACAGCCTTTCAGCCTGCCTATCTTCAACAACCTACCTTCATGTAAACTCTGGATACTGGCTATGGTTCATAATTCTTGATTTAAGTTCTATTTTGTCAAAATTGAAAAATCTACATGACTTTAATTTTAATGTAATTCAGAATCTTGCCTGTTGCCTCCAGTAGAAGTCATGTTTAATTCATAAGCTTTAATCACAAGTCTTCCTGAGACTTTTCAAGAGGATTATTTGAAATGAGCATTACCCTAAAGACTTTTTGTATTAAGCATCTCATTTCATATTCATCAGTATTTTTACTTTTTGATAACTGATACTTAAAAAAAAAAACACAGAATGAAAGTCAAAGCATAATCCTTGCTCTAATTGAACTCTTGCAATTGTGGTTCTCTACATTTTAAGAGATAAATTATCTAAAATCTAAAGATGAAGATTTTAATATATGCTGAAGTAAGGTAATAGATTGCAAGTCTGAAACTCAGGTTATGTCTTGGTTGATAGGCTCCTTGGTTCTCAGGAGGCAATAATACTCCTTAGAGTAATACCAAGACCAAGACATAGTGTGGACTCTACAGAGGAACTTGAAGAGAAAAGGCTATATGGGAAATCCCATGTGGTTTTTCAGCTCAACTTCTTTTAGTCAAGGGGGTACATGGGGAAAAAAACAAAGGTTCATGGCCTCATATGCAAATAAAGAAATAAAGCTAACCAAGAAATCATGAGAAATCATCTCAGCTTTGGGAAAGGCCTTCCAAATTAGGAGTGGTAGTAGAGTGAAGATTCACCTTGTCTAAAAATCAGATCCAACAGCAAATCTCTGGTGCAACTTTCCCTGCTGGAACTGAAACATGAACTGAGAAATGAATCTCATTTACACCATGATGAATCCCAAGTATGCAAATAACACTAAAGCATAACTACACAGGTGTAATGCAGATGTACTGAGATCAGCTTCTCCAGTTTTCATGCTTGCCTATCTACCATTTGGAACAGTACAGTGTTCACTTAAGATCATGTTATCACCTTTCCCTCTGTTACCTTGTTCATTTGATACATCACACTTTGGAATCTGGGAGCAATAACCAATCCGGATGTTTGGGTCAGTAGTAAAACACCAGGGTGATTCAGATCCATCTGGATTTCGGCAGTAGTTCTCCCTCAAATCCCTATAAAAATAAATATGTTAGCTCACAGCAGGGATCACCTAAAACCACTGATGCATTCTATCAGATTTTATTATGAATTAGTAATAATATAGGCTCCTAAAGGTCTGTGTGCAACTTGATCAGTGTCAAGTGCAAGGAGTTGAGGAACCAGTAAGAATACAGTGTCCAGAAAATATAGTAACTGTAATGAGAAAATGATTATGGGAATTCATTTTCAGTGGACTTATGTTTTGACTGGCTATAAGATTGCATTTGAAGATTAACAATATTTTCAATATAGCTTATTTTTATTCAGGATTCTCCATCAAAATTTGCATACAAGCTGACATTGGATACACCTGCAATCCATTACAAGTACTTTTAAACACAAACATTACCAGAGTGCTTAAAATTCCTTGTGTTTGAATGGTTCTGCTGAGCTTAGAGGAACAAAGTCCTTACAATTGTCAGTGATTCATTTAAGAAACTGAATCTTAGAATATGAAAAAAAAAATGTATGTTGAAATCCTATACAGTTGTTAAATTTAAAGTTGGCCACAAGGGAACATATTTAAACATCTCTTGCAGCTTGAATTAAATAATCAAAGCTCTTAAATGTGAGTTTTATTTTTCCATCTCCTGACAGTCATTACCATGTTCTCTACAATGCCATATTTCACTGCATTTTTCCATCTGCATATCTTACTGATAACAGACTATGGAAATAATTGGTCTAATGCTGTAATTCTTCCTCTGTGTTCTGAACATCCATATAAGTGGTTCAGTTGATTTAACTCAATCTCTTGTCCTGAATAGCCCTCATGTACTCAGACATCAGCTGAATAAAAAGTCCTAATGTTTTTAGCCACTCCATACCGTTAGAGAAATTGTTAAAACCACGCAAGGGCCTAAACCTGTAGCATAGGTACAGCACAAATTGATTTAAATTGTAGATTGTCTGAGAAACACCTGTGGGGTCAGGCTGAAGCAATAATTTACAAGTAAATTCATGATGGTCCTGCAATTAACAGAGGAGGTTCAGGGTCATTTCCTGTTTTCAGTAGATTTGTTACTGCACGCAGTATTTGATCAATATGCCAAACAACAACAGTGAAGGGTTAGGGAACCCACAGCCTACTTTGGTATCATGAATTTTGAAAAACAGCAGGAATTGTTCACCCACTGCATTAACATCCACTGTCTCTACTCACTTGCACTTGAAGTTCTCAGGAGTGATGTTGTGCTGATGAGGAAATTGGGAGTCCCACCGCTGGCACTGGATCCCACTCCATATGGTGTTGACTGTGCCACGGTAGCCCTCGCCCTGCCCCTGGGTGCATGTTGTCGTCTCAGTCACTGCCTCTGTGCTGTTCAGAATGCCCACATCTGCAAGTGCAGAGAAGAGATGCTGTTTTGTTTTCATAAAATTGAGCCTGGATCAGGATGTAGGGTTTGAGCTCTATATGGCATTCCATATTGTGGAACTGAAGTCCTTTGTCAATCTGTCTTTTAAAGAATAATTATCCCATTGACAACATCCATGGAATCAAAATGGGTGTCGGGCTTTATGCTTGTTTGCCCGCTTGCAGGCCAGGAATCTAAAAGCTGTGTAATGCTTATGAACTTTGTCAGACATTTGACTCATTCTATAATATTGAAAGTCAGGCAATATTCTTAGTTACTGTTTTCAGTTCAGCAAATATTTTCTCATTTGCTTAGCTTTACACAACTGAGTGACCACCCATGTTCACACTGTTAAATATGTTAAAACATGTTTGCAGGACGAGAAAATCCTAAATGGTTTTCTCCAAAGAATTCCCAGAATATCAAGTCACAGAAAATAAGAAAACTAAAAAGAAAAAAGAAAAGATAAATCTTATTCTAAAGCAACATGCTAAATATTCCTTGAAGGTTCTCGTTGTATGCCTCATACAGTTGGAGAAAAAAATAGCCTTGCTTTTGGAAATCAAAGATCATTATTCTCTAAAGAGAGACAAATGTTTTAAAGACAAAGAAATTCATCAGACTCAAGATCTTTTACAGATGTTGATATACTCTGCATTCATCCTGTTGTGGGCTGTCTTGAACTAAATACAGAAAAACAGTGGTTTCTGAAATGATTCATTCACATAACTTGAAAGTCTTTCTATTTCTTATGCAATTCTCATAATTGGAAATTAATGGCACGGACATTGCATCAGCTATATACAAAGTAGTACAAAACTAAATACACTACAATAATGCTTCTGCAATGTCCCCGAAAGCTCCAAACATAAGATTTTTTTTAAAGTAACTGTTCATCTTTTGGTAATTGCTATTGTTCACAAGAATAAATTTATTAATTATCCTAAAGTATTATTGTCAGCAATAAGTATGTTAATAAACTTTTCAAATTACTTTTCTTGAAATAGTCCAGTGGTTAGAAAAATATTCATGTGTTTTACTCATAATATAGTTCATGCCTACTAACTTCAGCCAGTTCTGTGAACTTGTAGAGAATATGGTTCTTCAGGAAACCAAATGTCGTAACAGATGGGTTTGGTTGATTTGCTGTCTAATCTTCTATGTTAAAGACCACTTCCCTGTCAGAGGATAACGTCAAGTTGTATAGCTGAATTATACATTTCTACATGATACAGAAAATTTCACTTTTTCTCTTCATCTGGTTGATATTTTTACATCAGAATTTCATTGTTAAATTAATTTCCTGTCCTTCCTTCCCAAGCTAATTTGCCTGCAAAGGTTGTCCTGTTTCAATGGGATTGTCAATTCTAAATTCATTCCAAAATGAAAAGGGCGTCACAAGCGGACTTCTGCAGGCTGATAAATGCAGTCTTTTTGGTGGGTTCATCAAATAGACTTGTAGCTAGATTTTTAATCATTAGTATTCATTGTATAAATAATTGGGCAACAGCAACAACAACAACAAAGAACACAGTTGTACATATATTAGAAATACATAGCTGCATATTTCAATTTTCTACTGTCACTAAGATATGAAAACAAATTGGAATTATATTCTGACACTGATTAGACTGACCATCACTATACCACATTCAAATACCTATTTGTCTTTGAAAAAAAGATATGCATGACTTTCATTAAAAATGAAAAAAAACATGACATACAATTTGGAATAAGAAAGTCAGCCACTAAGATAAATTTCAGCATACATATGGCATCCTGGCTGCATAATATTTCCAAAGTAATATAATAAGTTACTACTGTATAACTCTAGCAAAAGGTCTTCCTAATAGTAATCATGCATAAAATTTCAATTTAATGCAAATTTATCTTACTCAAAATAAGCTTTATACAAAGACGTTACTTATTCATATGAAGCTAATATTTCAACTGTAATTTTATAATTAAATATTGTAGTACATTCACTACTCTGTAGTGTCATGCCATGGAAAAAGTAATTAGATTGGCTTTTATATATTTTTGTTTTGTTTTGTTTTTTATTACATGCTTTAATTGAAACAGCTAATGTGCTGATTGATTTAAGCAAGGCCACAGCAGTATTTTGTTGAGTTTTCCTTCTTCTCATTCATCTAAAGATACAGAGCTCAGCTTTACACTAAGTGTCTTGACAGTTAACTCTCTAGAACAGCTTTTACATCAATTTGTGTTAAAATGTTCTCTTTAAACGAACTTCTAACCAGACAAACTTGTCTTTCCCATTATCACTTAAATACTTGCAAAGCTAAGTCATTGCTGGAAAGCTTTACATTATGATGGCTAAGACAGAATTTATTTCAGGATCCATAATGCATGATGGATTAGCTACTCCTACTACTTTGTGGCACATCTCAATGAGAATTCTAGTAATGAAGAGGATCTTTAAAATATTTTTGAGTTAACAAATCGATTCTATCATTCAAAAAGGTTTACAGAACTCTGTCTAAATTCTTCTTGCTACATCACCTCTATTTCGTAGAAACTTCTAGTTTTCAAATATGAAAAATGATACCCAAAAATATTACTGAAATATAATTCTGAAATTTAAACTTGAAATTCTCACAGCTTCGGTCCTCAGAAACAGATACTCCCATTCTTTTTTTTGAAACCCAAAACAAGTTGAGAAATTATCAAAGAAGGCTCAACAAATTCAGCTGGTGATTTCCACAGACACTATGGGAACAGTCTCCCTGTTCATGGGAACAAAGGTGGGCTGGACATGCACAGAGACACGCAACAGCTTGGAGAAAAATGACTGCCTTACTAAGCATTACAGAGGTGTTCTGCAGACCATAATGCACTTGCAAAACTTTAAGAAATGTCGAAGTTGTCTAAGTCTACAGCTTAAACAGTCATCTTCGCTCATACTGGTCTTGCTCTTGAGGCTAATTACTCCTGTCACACACATAGCCAAATACAATATCTCCAAGCATGGATAACAGGCATGCAGAGCACTGATGAACGAGTCCTGCTTCTGAGAGCACACTCACCAGTTTTCTCAGAAGGACACAAAATGACACTAGAAATCAGTAAGACACCCCATCCTTATCCTAGAAATTCCTCTAAAGTATAAGTAAGACCCTGGAACACCATGAGGTTTTTTCAGTCAGAAAACAATTATTTATTAAGTTCAAAGATGAATTCATGTTCAATACACAATTTCTATGCAGACAGGTACTTTGACATCACATTAGAAATATCTATTTTTTGTTCCAGTTCAACCTTCTGAACTGAGAGAAAAAGTGCTCTCAAAGGAAGATCACATAAAAATCATCTTAGGAAAGACTGCTATTTGTGCTTTATTGATTGTCACTTTTATCCCCGTATAAAACTTCATTATGAACAGAAGAATTTATTAAATGTCAGTAGCATTTTGCTACTTTTAAACTTTGATGTAATTATTTTTAAATTCTGCAAGACTCAAATTAACCATGCAATTCAGACAGCTGTATTTGAACTTTCACATGTCCATGCTGAGGTCTTCAATAAAAATTCAATAATCCAGAGGTACCCTCTTCCAAAAAACCTTCCTTATTTTGATATCTTAAACTAAACAACTTCATTAATAACGGACAGCTCATATATTCATAGATGCTTGAGTACAGAGCCGTAATGTTATCCAGAGCTTCATGTGTAAAGCCACAGACAGTCTTCTCAGTACTGGTTCTCACAGTAATGCCAGCATGAGGGAATCAGCAGGGGCCTTGAGTCATTCTACAGCTGAAGCAATCAGCCAGAAGTAAATCCTGCACAAATGTTAGGTCAATGGATAAACTCCTACTAACTTAAAAGAAGGAAGAGATTTTGTTGGACTATTAATGTTCTTTCATGATAATGCTATCTAAGTATTTTTGGAAAAGACCTAATTGGAAAAGAAACATAGTCCTAAATGATTTCATCAGGAAAAGATCTACAATAGCTTATCTTGTTGCAGTATTTTTCCCAGCGCATAACTCAACAAAAAGAAAATGAGCCCTGATTTATAAAGAAAGATCTTAAAAGGTAGCTTTTAAAAGAGGTGCTTAATCCAGTGAAGAAACAATTCCAAAAACAATAGTGTCCCCATGATGAATACAGTTTGATAGGTCAGTAATTTTCAGGGAATAAGCTGCTCATGCTTAGTTATGCTGCTTCCAGGCATCCGCACCTCAAGCAGTTCAACATACTAGTGTGACCGTTCCTTTCTTTCCCTATTTCCTTCAGTGTATTATCTCATAGTATGAAAAACATGTGAAAACAAAGAAACGAGCAAACACTGTACTTGTAGCCTTGAAGAAATACTGGTTTGTTTCATTTTGTACTGTTTCACTGAGAACATAAAAGAAAGTGAAGAATTAAATTAGATCCAAGGTCAAGAATCACAGTAATGAAGAATACATTGTTACCTAGTACCTGCACACCTACCAGTGGTTTGTCCTTGAATACAGAGACCTTACCAAGTTGTTCTAACACCAACAGCTAAGCTTTAAATCCATATATATAGCCATATATATTTTTTTGTTGTTTTTGTTTTGATTCATTCGTAATCTTTATCTGGATTCAGATTTCCATTGTTAAATCTCTGCAGGCTCAGGAGTTTTTAGATCTCCCTTTCAAAACTATACTAGAAAAGATTAAAAGGACCTTCCTTGAGGGAAAGACTCTCTTTGAGGAAATACAGAGTAAAGCAGTTGCAACGCGTGCTTGAGCTCTTCTGTGAGCCAGCAGTGTGCACTTGCAGCCCGGAAGACCAACTATGTTCTGGGCTGCATTAAAAGAGGAATGGTCAGCAGGGAGAGGGAGGTGGTGGTCCCCCTCTACTCAGCTCTTGTGAGGCCACATCTGGAGTACTGCGTCCAGGCCTGGGGGCCCCAGCACAAGAAGGACGTGGAGCTCTTGGAACGAGTTCAGAGGAGGGCGACCAAGATGATCAGAGGGCTGGAGCACCTCTCCTATGAGGAAGGGTTGAGGGAACTGGGCTTGTTTAGTTTGGAGAAGAGAAGGCTCAAGGGAGACCTCATTGTGGCCTTCCAATACTTGAAGGGATCATATAAACAGGAGGGGGAACGATTGTTCACAAGGGTGGATAGCAATAGGACAAGGGGGAATGCTTTTAAACTGAGACAGGGGAGATTCAGGTTAGATATTAGAAGGAAGTTTTTCACACAGAGGGTGGTGACGCACTGGAATAGGTTGCCCAGGGAGGTTGTGGATGCCCCATCCCTGGAGGTGTCCAAGGCCAGGCTGGACGTGGCTCTGGGCAGCCTGGTCTAGTGGTTGGCGACCCTGCACTCAGCAGGGGGGTTGAAACTCAATGATCTTTGAGGTCCTTTTCAAACCAGGCCATTCTATGATTCTACGATATACTTCTGTTTAAAGCAAAGTGGAAGGTAGTGCTTTATCACTAAACACTAGTCTCTTCTCACTCAGTCCATTCCATAAACATCTTTATCTTAAATAAATATTAAGCTTAAACTGAGCAGCACGTTTATTTGTTTACACACTCTAATTCAAGAAATAACTCCTTAATCAGAACTTCACATTCAAATGGACCATTTAAATCTCTGTTTTTAAAATATGGGTAATCTAATACTGGTGATTCTCTGACTTCCGCAAACTGCAAGATTTGTTTTTACATCCAGACTTCTCACTTTGCTGTTTTATTACTTGATCCCTCCCATCAAACCCAGCATCAAACCCAGACAGTTACTGAATTATTTTAGAACGCTGAGGTCTCCTGTCACCCATGCCTATTGTCTATGAACAGTGACAGCACAGGCTAAATCCATGTTAAAATCAACTGAGTTGTTTGGAAATCACATAGTCAGTAAATAAACACTTTCCTTAACATATTAATTGCATGCAGCTCTGCATCTCTCAAATGACTGACGTAAATATTTTTCTCCTTTCTGGGCCTCAGCACCACCTCTCTACCCTTTAGTTCATCCACAGAAATGTAGTTTTTTATTTATTTATTTATGTAAAACAGCATTAGTTTCCCACTCCTACCTTTCCTGTAGCCCATATTAAATTCATGGCAAAGTAATAGCCATTTTCTCTATTTCTTATTTGCTGTCATTGCTTCCATTTCTTCATTTCATCCTATGCTTCTTATTGCTGTTATAGTTGTCCTTTTATCCTCTCTTCTAACTAAAAATTGTCTCAAGCCAAAACCACAGACACATATGTGAGCAACTTCAAACCAATCCTGGGGTCCCTGAAGTCTTAATCCAGATCCAATTTTTGCAGCTTGAGCCATCTCTAATCCCTAATTGCTCCTGTCATCTCTTTCTCACAGCCTTGGCTGGAAGCCACCATGTTTTATGCTGCCTTCTGTGCTTGGAAATAAAGTTACAATGCCCTCCTGTCTCCTTAGTCTTAAAAACATATTTATTTTCTGAATGCTTCCTTCCAGTGACTTTTTTGCTTAAAATTTTGTATATGAGCTGTTGTCAGCATTTTGGCTATAGAGCATACTAGCACTCATGACATGTAGCTAAAACCACAAACAGCATGCTGCCTTGTGGTCACTCCCCCAAAGAGAGGACACCTACGTTTTTGTATGGGGTCCAAGGGTTTGGATTTGCAGAGCACTTTTTCTAATTAGTATTTCTTGTAAAATATATAAACAGTCTTCATCATAGGAATTAAAAATCTGTGTGGGAATCCAAACCACAAAGCTATAAAGACATATAACACATGATGTTCTCTTTTTAGTGTACCGAAATTGTACACAGCCAGAGCTTCAGAAAACGGAGCAGCCACTGAAACCCAGAATGGTCTAGTGTTTTGGGCTCCCTGCTAGGAGGTGGGAAAACAGTTTTTCTATGTAGCTCAAGAATGACAGAAAACTCAAAACAGGGCTCTGGTATTTTACATTCACATTCCAGTCACTGAGTTGATGATATAACTGTAATATCTGCAATAAATTCCCTCTTGAGTTTATAAAAGAAAGCATGGAAAGCACTGCAATTCACATAGAGGGTAAGACCATAAACCTATGATAAATATTCTTTGAAAATATCAGCTACATGAACCACTTTCAAGATCATTACTTCCTTATTCTTATTTGTACAGATTCCTTCAGTAATTTCCAAAGATTTACAGATTTCTGCAGTGAAAATGCATTTTTACATGTGAAATTTCCACTGATGTTAATATAGTTTCTATTAACTTAAGGGAGTTCTCCTATAGCTTGATCTTAATATAAAAGATTAAAGAAAGAATTCACACTTAATGCTATCAGCATCTGCCTAGAAATGAGACAAAAATTTCACATTAAAATCATTACACTGTTGGAATTTTTTTTTCTTTTTTTCAATTTAATTTTGGTGATACTGCCTTGGGGATTACTTTTTCTTTGGAACTATAGTATAACTGTGATTGATATAGACAAAGGTAACACTGCAGTAGTTTGCAGAAGCTCTCCCACCCAATGACTTTATAAAGCTTAGTCCAGGCTGTAGATGCTGAGAGTTACTTGGACTGTAAGCTTACGTGACCAGCAAAGCCAGATGTGAATCCTCAGAACGCTGACACATCAGCTCAGGAAATGCCAAAGGATAAAGGTTTATAAAAGTTGCATTTGTGAAACAGTCAGCTGTAACTTAGGAATATTTTTATTTTCATAATAAACTCACTTTAACCAGGGGAAAAGAATAGATCTATTATGCTATGTATGATTCATATATTATTGAATATTTTTTTAAAAAAGTAGGAAGCTCAGATTAATTAAAAAATAAACAAGTGCTTAATGAAAGGCAATTCAGCTACAGAGCTAAACAAGATAGTGTTCATAGTAGGAAAAGGCTGAACTTAAATGTTCAAGTTATCAAAAAATCTAGATATGATTACATGAATTAGTACTGTAGTTCACAGGCGCAGTCTTCAACATGAGCACGCCTTTATGGCTGCCTGATACAAAACAAGCAGCAGTGCCTTATGAAGTTTCTTCTGTCTCTGGAGAGCCTGATTACAGACATTATCCAAAGTGGCAAATTATCTCCACTTTTTCACAGTGGAATAATTTTACTAATTTTAACTACCTTATACTGGATTTATAATGACTTACAACAGCGTGGAATAAATTCACTTACTCCCTGTCAGGGAATACATTCAGAGTATTCATATTCAACCTTTGGATTGTAAGCACTTCTGATAAGAAGTGACTGACACCACGAGACATTGCACTGGCCTAAATCAAGAACTAGCAAGAACAATCTGAACTATGAATTGTGGAAGCACAAGACAAGGTAAGATTTGGTTTGCTAAGAATTGCAAAGTGAAAACAGAGAATCCCATACTTCCACTTTAAGTTTGACATTGCTTATACATAATGGTTCATGCCAGAGCCATTTCCTTCTCTCTCTCTCTCTCCCCAGTATATACATATTGAAAAGGCTGAGGTATTGAAACCTTTGTCTCAGTCTTTGCCAACAAGACTGACAGGAATCCTAGGTCCCAGAGGCCAGATTGAATGGATGGAGAAAGGAACATGTATGTTCAGTGGAAGAGGATCTGGTCAAGGAATATTTGAGCAAAATGCCCCTGCAAGTGCTAAGGGAGTTGGCAAATACGATTGTGAGGTCACTCTTTAGAATCTTTACTCAATCATAACAACTGGGAGAAGAGCCCAAAGAATGGAGGAAAGCAAATGTCACTCTTATCTTCAAAAAGAGTAAGGAAGACTTTAGGAACTATAGGCTAGCCAGCCACACCGCTGTGGGAAGCTGATGGAATAGCTAATCCTGGAAACCCTTTCCAGGAACGTAAAAGAGAAAAAAATCATCAGCGGTAGTCAGCATGGATTCATCAAGAAATCGTATCTGAGCAACCTGACAGGTTTCTATAATGAAATCACAAGCCTGAAGGATAGGGAGGGAACAACAGATACTGTCTTCCTGGACACTAGTCAGGTCTTTGAGGCTGTTCCCCACAAGATCTTCATAGAGAAGCTGTTGAAGAATGGGCTGGAAAAGCAAACAGTGAGGCAGACTGAAAACTGGCTGAATGGCAGGACCAAGAGTCTAATGGTCAGTGGTACAAAGTAATGAGCAAAGTTGGACATGAGTCAGTGTTCTTGCCACTAAGAAAGCTAATGGTATTCTTGGCTGCATTAGGAAAGTTTCATCAGCAGATCAAGAGACATGTTGCTTCCTCTCTGCACAGCATTGGTGAGGTCACGCCTGGACACAGTTTTGTGTCCTCCCCATACAAGAGAGACAGGGACATACTTCAAAGAGTCCAACATATGGCCACCAGGATGATGAAGTGACTGGAGCACCTGTCCTATGAGAAGCTGAGAGAGGTGGGACTGCTCAGCATGGAGAAGGCTTGGAGTACTGTATCAATGTCAACAAACATCTGAAGGGAGGGTGCAGAGGATGGAGCCAGGCTCTTTTCAGTGGTGAAAACAGTGCCAGAAAACAGGCAATGGGCACAAACTGGAACAAAAAATGTTCCATCTACACATCAGGAAGCACTTCATTACTGTTCAGGTGATTGAAGCACTTGCACAGGTTGCCCAGAGAGGCTGCAGAGACTCCTCCTTAGTTGTCTTCAAAAGCCACCTGGACATGGTGCTGGGGAGCCCGCTCTGGGTGTCCCTACCTGAGCCAGGGGTTGGGCCAGATGGACCCAACAGTTCTTGCCAATCTCAGTCAGACTGTGATTCCGTGATATATATATATATATGTATCCAACATTAAGGGGAAAAAAGAAAACAGTATTACATTAGAAAAACATACATTTTTTAAGGCCCACTGCTGTCTCTCTTTGGTCTAGATTTGTGATATCTTAGTAGCTGTTTGTCTTGTTTTAATAAAAAAATAATACAGAGAACTTTGAGAATTAAAGAAAATAGTCAATGAAAATTATTCCTTTAATAATTTTCCTTTTATCTTTTTTCCATTTTTGAATTCTCATGTAAATTCAGTTCTAGGTGAGCTTAAAATGCTCTTTTTAATAGAATCTAGTCTTCTATCCTCCTCCTAGGAGAGGTAAATGAATTTTACAATGACATAAGCCTACTGATGTGACACTTAGAGCTAGATAAAAAGCAGAATGTCTGTTTTTGAAGACTTTTCTTAACACTTAATTTTGGTCAAAATGGAGCAGAACAACAAAGGAATTTGTAATTTCCCAAACCTTGCAGATCTCAGAGAAACTGACTTTGTCATGAGATAACAGGATGCTGAGATTTTCATCAAGAAGCTTCCTCTTGACTCTACAGAAAATCCAAAAATACTATTTTCCTTTCCCGCCTGTGTTCCTTGCAGCTCTGCCACAGGGCTGGGGTACATGAAGCTGATGGGTTTCTACAGTAGGGATTCTGACAAAGTCATGTCTTGTTTTCAGGCTTTGCCTCAACTCCCAAAATGTTTTCAATACAGTACTTTGTGTAAATAGAATAAGGAAAACTGTTTTGAGTATTGTGAGACAGCCTTTAATATTATCCTTGCATACTGATTATTTTGTAGGATGGCAGTTATTTAAGGGCAAAATTTGTATCCCAGATCTGGCAATGGAAAGCATAGGAGATAAGAAAGGAGACTACCACCTGTAGATCCCACATTTCATTTGTTGCACAAACTACACTCTACAAATGAAGAAAGGATGCAAATCGTGATTTCCTAATAAAAATTTATTGCTATAAAATATAATTTTAGCAGCTGCCTCAGCCCCAACATTCCCATAAAACTCTGGAAAAATTACTTCACTGCAATTTTCAAGAGGAGTCCAATAATTTTACCTTCCTCATTGTCCCTGTACTTCTCAATTAAGACACCTAATTATCAGTAGAATAGAGCTGGCAGAGCTACCATAAAAATCAGAAAGATCTGGGCTTTGAACACAGCATGTGCTCTGCAGTGGTAAAATCTCTACAAATTCTGAACTAAAGCGTCTCAGAGTAGGCATCTAATGTTTGCATATCGTAATATCACTTAATATCACTTTAATCCTCTGCACGTAAAGTTAAAATAGCAAAAGCTGCCATCTCATAGCTACAGTATGCAAATAATCAACTGCTTGTGGAACGTTGATATTGGAAGGATGAATATCACAGAGAAACACATGAGTAAATTAATAATTCTTTTTTCAGCACAAAGTTGAATAGTGTACAGGAACCAAGACCTAGAACTGCACAATATTCAAGAGGAAAACAAAACAAAGATATGTTGATAGAGCAGGGAAGGAAGTCTACTCCCAAGAATCATGAATCTGTACCCAAACTGAAATGCAGAGACCCAAGATGGCCAAACTATTATTGCACATGAGATCTTCATGCTTAAATTGCCTGACATTATTAGTTCTTGATGTCTATACATTTTTATACAATTCCCTGTATATAAGATATGCACATATACATATTCCAGTGCTAAGTAACTCACATCTCTTTTACTTTCTATCCAAAATAAATAGAATGTCATCATAGGAACTCCTCTTTGAAAACTGTCACCAAAGTGCAATGAATGATATAGCTACGGTCCGATATTGCTTGAACTGTCTGTGTCCAAATTCTGAAAGGGAAAAGGAAGTAATAAATTCTGCTTGAACTTACCACAGGTTTTAATCGCACAGAACTCCCAGGGGGTGTTAGGGTCAAGAGTGTAGCACCATGGTCTCAGCTTGCCATCAGGATTGCGGCAGTAATTATCATCAAAGCCCTTGTCAGGATATCTGCAAACCACAACACGAAAAGTGTCAGGCAAGCCTTCCTGGCAGTAGTACACAGGTTTGTACAAGGTACATAAGGGACTGGCTTTAGCAGAGGAAAATAAGAGCCGGTTCCTATTAACCTCCAGTCTGATCCTGTGAGATGGATGCAAATAGTCTTTAACACTATTAGTAAGTTAATAACATAAAATCCCTTTCTAAGTGTGCAGCAAAATCAGGCCTCCACAGAGGGGATTCCCTGCTGAGCTAATGCACAGGCCACCGGATGGGGTAACTCTGCTAATTGCTAAACTCTTGCTCTTTGTCTGTCAATCGATGACCAGACTCTAAAGCCACTCATTTTTTTGAAACAGCCCAATTAAGTGTGGATTATATAAACACTGCCTGGCAGGCTGGACTCATTAAGAAAGCAGGTTCTCTAGTGCAACAGCCCTGGGTTCAGACTGGAAACTATTTTGAATAGCTCTGTTACTAATGATAGCTCCATTTTTGTAACAGAGCTTGTTCTAGGTCATGCCCTTATTTCAAGCATTGGGGGGAAAAAGGAGAAAAATAAGGAATTAACTTCCGTCTTACTTTATCTCATTAAGATTTGAAACCATTCTGCCGTTTAATTATTTCCATGTTCCTACTGCCATCATTGAACTGTCAGGAAGAGATTCCAGATAAGGAGGTTCTTTTTGTATAAAAGTACCATACAAACATCTATAAATTTAAGGAGATTAATGATACTTTTTTTTTTCTCCAGTGTTTACAAATTGTCTTGGTTTTCCAGTTTTAAGGAAACATGTTTGTAAAAGAAACAAAAAGTAGATTTGTCCCTGAGGGAAGCATGAAAAGTCTGTAAGCGAACAAAGAACTTAACTACCTGGGAACCTGAACCCATTTACAACTGCAAGCATATGTGTTTCACACAAGCATTGGAAGATATGATTTACAAGCATATGGTTTTGCTAAGATGCTTTTTCTATCAAGCAATTATCCTCATATCAACTCATACATTCGCAACATGATCTCCCATTCTTTTGGTTAAAACAGGCTCCTTCATCTATGCAAGGGACAGGAACTAGGATTCAAATAGAATTTAAAAAAACCCAGCAAAAAACCTCGCAAAAATGAAACTTGAAGGAATTTTAGAATGTGTTAGCTTCAGATCTAGCAGCAGCACCTCCTTTTCTCCTAGGTAAAAGAATTAGCAAAGGAAAAAAAAATGTGTCCAAGGATTTCAGAAGGAAAAAGTTAATGGATTAATAGTATAGCTGAAAACACAATGGCTTTAGACACCTGTTACGTGCAGGGATGAATTTTGATGTCGGTATTGTATGCTCTCTGTAATGTGAACAGGACTGTTGCAGGACTGGCAAGGTCCCTGCAGTCATAGCTCCCTAAAGCCATTCAGAACAGGGTATGTAAAGAACCCACTTTCTAGAAGACAAATGTCATTCCTAGTATTGTATAGCATGTCAAAAATGTGTTATTTACTATTCAAAACTTAAGTATAGATGTAATAGTTCTTCAAGGATAAATCTTTGACATTTTTTGTCAGACAGTGATGTCCAGATCTTTCCATCTATGTATCTATGTGTCTTTTCTATGTGAACAGCAACCTTCCCTGTTTGTTTCTTCTCACAACATTCTCAGGCCTGTCTTTGCCTTATATAAGATAAACAATGAGGCTTCAAACTATTCTGTGCAATTCCACAGTGAAGAATTCCCTTAGAGCTTGTCCCTTTGCTCTGCAGATTCTTCTACCCAACAAAACGCTTGGGTACAGATCTCTTTCTCAGATCCAATAAAGGGCCCAAGGATTCCAAGATCTTTCAGAACCCTTGAAACAGCAGTATCTGTACTTTACTGCTCAAACTGAAATGAAGCATGAAGATACACATCTGGTGTCAAAATCAAGATTTTTTTCTCAGTTTCTCAGGAAAAAAAAGGATGTTAGATGAAGACATGTTTATTCTATATAGCAGACAGATGCCAGTGTCTAGCTCTGCTGTTACTAAAGTGAAACTGAGTGTCTGAAACTCTTACTTTACCAAAATTTCTTTTCACTTAACTCTTCGTCACTTTATAAGACATATAGGACGGAAAATTTGATTTTTTATAATGTAAATTTTTATACCAGAGATACAAATCAGAGTATTTTAACAAAATAACACCTACAATTATTAAACACCTACATTACACTTCAATTCTACTTTCCTCCAACAATAATATTTACTTCCACAGTGTAATTGTTTTTGAGCAGAAAATGAGTGTAAGAAGGAATGCTGCTTCTCAGTGCTCTTCAATGTCTCTCTAAGCCATTATCCTCAGTGGTCTTTCTTTCACACTGAGGCATAAACCTGCCTAACATGAGGGACCTGGAGCTTCAGAACACAGTTCTGCATCCACTAAAGGCTAAAGCTGGGTCTTTACATGGTACTATAGGAATTTTATGTAGGAAGGTGATCATGACTGAAACTGCAGCTGGTCTAAAAAGTTATTTTGTGAACAAACCAAAATTAGTGGAAAAAGACAAAAATCCTTCAGGCAATAAAGTTATTATTGTTTGTACCCAGAAGTTCTATAGATGTTTTGTTCCCAAGGAACAAAATTCCTTTTGTGACTTATTCTAGAGTATAAACAAGTGTATGGCAAAACTCAGAAACAGATTATCCTCAGTCCCAGACTGCTAATACAAAATATTTATTGTAGCATAACTACATGAGACTCTGCTAATTATTCATGAAACCGATCATTTTAGCCAAGAGGAAAAAGAGTTTGTGTCTCAGAAGCTCCAGAACTGCAGGTCCCAAATGTTCGGCTGAAAAATAAGACTTTCCACCATCTACATTACTGTATTTCTGAGTATAAAGATTAGGCTAAATGCAGTGGAACACTTCCAAATATATGAAAATATATATCTTTTTCTATACGAAGATTTCTGTCAGTGGAAGATCTCAAATATTCTTAGACTGTTGATTTTTGGAGACTTTTCCTGCACTTGGAGGTTATTCAATTCATCTTAGAAGTGCAGTTAATCCAAAATCCAGAGTAAAAATAAAATGAAACTTAGTCCAGTTTAAGAGAGACACAAAGGTTCTCCTGCATGGCCTAAAACTTGTCACAGAATTCTTCCACAAGAAAGTGCTATAATGATCTGTAGCAGTTGGGTGAATTTTACCCACCAGGACAACTGCTAAAAAAAAACTGCTTAAAAAAAAGGCAATTTGTCTTTCTATTACTGATTTATCTGGCATTATATAGATATCTGTGTATATACATATATACACATATACATATGTATTCATAAAAAAATATATTTATATATATATAAGATTAAAACATAAATCCATGTTGAATGATGAACTACTTTTCCAGGTAGAACACATGGAGTAGGCAAATCCTTCAGTCAAATAAGTTGGATCATAGAATCATCACAGAATTGTTTGAGTTGGAAGGGACCCTGAAAGGACATCTAGTCCACCTCCCCTGCAACAAACAGGAACGCCTACAGATAGATCATGTTGCTCAGAGCCCCGTTCAGCCTGACCTTGAATGTCTCCAAGGATGGGACATCCACCACATCTCTGGGCAACTTGTTCCAGTGCCTCTTATTGTTAAAAAACTTCTTCCTTATATCCAAACTAAATCTCCCTTCTTTTAGTTTGAGACCCTTTCCCTTTGTCCTATCACAACAGAACCCACTAAAGAGTCTGTCCCCTTCTTTCCTACAGCACCCCTTTAAATGCTGAAAGGCTGCTCTCAGGTCTCCCCAGAGCCTTCTCTTCTCCAGGCTGAACAGCCCCGGCTATCTCAGCCTGTCCTCGCAGGGGAGGTGTTCCATCCTGTGGATCATTTTTGTGGCCCTCTTTTGGACACTCTCCAACAGGTTTGCATCTCTCCTGTACTGAGGACTCTACAACTGGATGCATTACTCTGAGTGAGGTCTTACCAGTACAGAGTAGAAGGGCAGGATCATTTCTTTTGCACTGTTTACCACGCTTCTTTTGAGGCAGGCCAGGATAGAGAGGTCATATTGCTGGCTCATGTTCAGCTTGCCATCCACCATTTCCCCCAAGCCTTTTTTGGCAGATAACTTGATTAGAACAGACCAGCTACAGTTTTAAAGCCGTTCCATATTTCAAGTTATTGCACTTCAGATAATGTTGTAGGTTTACATTCACAAAGCGTGTTAATAACTCTCGCATTAAAAAAAAATCAAACTTATTTACTCTGTAATTTTTTTAAGGTATTTTAAGCTGACTGAAGCTGCATAACAATATATGCAGAAACATTCACAGGTGATTGTTTTTACTGATGATGAAGCAAGGGAGGAAATTTTGATGATCTAATGCAACGCATATAAGCCACTCCACTCTACAGAATTGGGATGTAGTCACTGCTGCACAAAATAGTCAGTAGTCTTCATCCTGCATCTCCATCATGACTGCAACAAACCTGCACACACTGTGGGCCAGATCTCCAAACTAAAACTGGCAAACTGCATTAATTTCAGCCCAGCTAATACTTCTTTTGCCTAGCTAGTTCCAGAATGTGTATAATTTTCAAATGAAAACCATACAGATTTGCATGGCAGTGAGGAGGATGTTACCTCTCTGGACGAAATTTGTGTTTGTGTGGTCTCTGAAGGTCCCAGCGCTGACACTCCTTGCCTGACTCGGTATGATCCATTGGCCCTCTGTAACTCTCTCCATTGCAGGTCATGCATTCAACTAGAAACGAAAAAATATATAGTTTTCTAGTCATTTATTATGCTGGTGAATTACAGCATAAAAAATGAATTATATCCCTGCTGTTATAAATTGAAACCAACTTAGAGAGGTATAAAAGTTGATATCTTTTAAGTCAGGGCTGGCTTCTTGGAATGGGAAATTTCCTTTGGAATTGAATTGCAACTCTTTCTCAGATCTAATCCAGATGCCTAAATTTGGTACCACTTTATAGGACTCTCATGGTTTGGAAGCAGGTAGGTGTGAGCTGCTAGAGCCATTTGTGTTCCTAGCTGCTTTTTAATCTTACCTATTACAGAGTTCTGCTTTTACTCTCTAATGCCCTGCATATAAAGTAGAAAGCGCTATGATTACTGACAGGGAGAGACACAAACTTGAGGAAGGAGCGTTATTTAGAGGTGACATTTTCTAATAAGGTAGTATTCATAATCCTAAATCATTCTAAGTCATACAGCTCTGTAGAACAGCAGCAATAGTTTAGGTGCAGAACAATGTCTGAATTACATATTTCAGGAAGTACAGTCTTTAAATTCACACCACTTTCAGCTACGTATAATACTGTTTCTTTTCAATACTAATTCTTTCTGGTAGCTTAAACAATGATGCATTTTCAGTCTTGGTTTAAGAAAGTGAGAAGGTGGAGGAAGAGTGAGTAAGAGCTCCAAAAGCAATTTGAAATTGCAATTAAACAAAATATGCTGCATAATTTAGAATGAAAATCTTAAAATATAACAAATTCACCACAATTAACTATAGACACATTTCTCAAGTGCCTGCTAATTAGAGTAATTGTAATTAAGGAGCACTTAGTAAATAATAATTTATGCGACTAGAGATCTCATTCTTCAGTCAAAACATTCACTGCCAAAGTTTCGATCCCACAGTGAGCTCCAGGTCTTAACTCATTTGAAACTCACTTAAATTGATCTTTAAATGTTAGCTCTTAATAGATTTTCAAACTACTTATAAATCATTCTCTTCCTCTTTCCTTTCCCGTTTATTCCCCCTCCACTCTTTAACGATTGCACATATTAGGAGGAAAATTGAAGGCATCCTATCTTGAGAATTTAAATGAATTGATTGACAAGAAGTGAATTGGATGATTAGCAAGATGTAAGAGCTTGGTTTGGAAGTTAACAGAACATAAAAGTCAGATGTGATGATGAACATCAATTCAATTTCAGATTCTGTGACTTGAAAGTGAAATGTGATTGGCTTTCCTAAATGTTTTCCTTATTTATGTAATTCATTTGAAAAGCAAAATATGTTTTTACTTTAAGCATTTGTCATGTAATTCACTACTTGTATTTTTTCACTAAAAAGACTGAAAGCTGATTTTACACTAGACAATTTTATCAGCAGTTGTAATGAAATTGTTAATGGATTCATTCTGTATTAGATAATGAAATAAGAGACATGTTTGTGCAATCAGCACAACTTCACTGTTCTATTCATTGTTCTTCATTGTTCTTCATTCTCTGTGACCTGAGCAAGAGCTAGTGAGCTTGAAAGCTTGTTCAAGATCTTTTCCTCAAACTACTTTTCTTGCAGCAGCATACATTCTAGCTAAGAAATCACCTTTCCTTACTGCAAAGTCCATAGGTGAGTATTACTGAAACTAATGGAAGTTCTGTGTACCTGCTCTTTATACAAGAAAGGCACCTTTTGACGTGAGCCCTGCCTTACCTTCAGAGCAGAGGGGGATGTCACAGACTTCATGGCGTGTCTCCGGGCTAGTGGTGAAACACCACGGTCCTCCCTCTTCCCCTCGGGGGTTGCGGCAGTAGTTTTCCCGTAGGTCTTTACCCCGATAGCTCGAAGGCAAAAAGCTAGTTTTAAAATGACAATCATTACAGCATCAGAGCATGCAAATCTCAGTGTTAATCATACTATTTTTATAAACAGTTAGAAACAATCACATTTCTGCTTCCATCTCCCTCCACCCTGCCTACACAAATGCACACATCCAAATATCTGTCCATACACAAATGCACATCTTCAGTCAGGATTACTCAACCAATGGCCTATGTCTGGGACAATTTTTCTAGTCTGTAGCTTACCCTAGCAAGTTTTATTCCCATTCCTCAGGCATCTTGAGCCATTTATTTGGCTCTAGAAGACCCCTGGACAAGGAGGATAAATTTATTACAGGAATAGAAGTAAGATCCATTGGCATGTCAGACCTGCTGTTCATATGCACTTTGCACACATGTAGCAGGCTCAGCCTAGCTGGGCTTTGTGCATATCTATGCCATAAAGACCACAGAGAAGTCCCATACCTGGTCAGGCAGCAGCTAGAATTGAGCACCACATGAATATGGCTGAGCAGTGTGTCACACTGCGCCAAGATGCTTTCACTAACTGAAACCAAGTCTGCTTTGTGTTCCAGTACCAGGAAATGCCCCAGATCCCCCTTTCAATGTCTTGCTGCACGTTTTGACACAAGTCCCACTGATGTCACCATAGGATCTGCTACAAAAAGACCCATTTGTCAGTGCTGTTGCACAAATTGGGTCATTTAAGAGCTACCTCGCTGACAAAAACTTTTCTCACCTTTTCATTATATTTTCTTCTTTTGGTGTAAAGGCCTATTAAATTACAATAGCATTATTCCTTTACATTAGAGGTTTTCAGGGTAATCTAAAGCACGTTGGTTTTCTTAAGGAATTGAATACAAGGTATGACAATATACAATATATGTGTGCTGATACTGTATTTTTGGCCTAACAGATATTTTCAGTATGAGACTTCCCTGTTGATGCCCAGTCCAACAAATATAAACTCTCCAGGGTAAAGGTTTTGTCTTCTTGACTGTCTGTAATGTTACATGCTCTAGAGACACAAAAAGCTAACTCCATGGTAAGGAGCCCAACCTAAGAGCTCATCACTGCACAGACTGCCCATTGCAGACAAACCCAGTGCTCCTTTACTGACAGATTAATTGCACTGTAGTTTAAACACCAGCTAAATTCTATAGTTAGAAAAAACAACCACCATATTCAATTCAGAATAATGCTTAATTCCATGAAGATTTTTTTGTTGTTGTTAATTGAAAAGTTGTGAAAAATACATTCTGGATCAGAAAAAACTTGTAATTTAGCTTAATAGTTAATAGTTTAATTTCTGTGATTTCTAACATTTGTTCCATTTTTTCTTCATTACATTTAAATTGTGGGAACATTACAAATAAAGTATAAGTTTTATTCTGAAAATGCCCAGCACTTTTAATGAATATTTTTTTCTTTTCTTTTTTGGATTCTTTTTTATTATTTTAAATCACAAAGAGAATTCAAAAGTTTCTGTATTTTTGAGGAAAAAAATGCTGTAAAATTTAATCTAATTTCATTTGAACTAATGTAGGTACTTGAGCTCAGGAATCTGAATGGAGCACTGAGGATAGTCTTTATACACAAACACTGGTTTAGTTTATATACAAAAGCAAATGAGAAATACATGGTCTTTGTTGTCCTTGGCAAATGCCATGTTATGAATGAATAAATAAATATAAAAAACCAGACAAATCAAAAATTCCAACAATTCCAAAGTGACATTTTAATCATGTTTTATTCTAGTTAATCTAATCTTTAAATTAACTGAGGTGGAAAATATCTATGTTAATCACATTGTGGTTCTAGTCAAGGCAACACAGTAGCAGTACTTAAAAGTTTTTTTTTTTATCATTTTTGATGCTGGAAGAGAATGATTTTTCTGTCCTAACTGCTACTTACTAAATTGTTGCTTCTGTTTTCCCTCTGTAGTCTTGCAAAAAAAAAATCTCAAAAAATTTTAAGACAATCCTGGACAACTTCTTCTAATGATCTTTTACAACCTGTTTATGTGTTCATGTGATATTTAATTTTCCTTCTGGAAAACTTTTCAGCTTAAAAATGATGGACAGTAGAAAATATAGGCATCTCAAATTATGTCAGATCTACTGTTAAAACATCAAAAAAAATGCTAAAGGATAGCATTAAAACTCAAGATGAGTCACATGTACAAGTGGCTTCAATAGGTATGGAAGCAATATTCTTGAGGGAGGAAAAGATGAGACATATTAAGGACTCTCCCAGAATAATACAACAGAGCCACTCTTAAATTTGTCTACTGGTTAAGTTCAACTGTATTAGCCAAGGAAAAAGAAAATAGAGCCAGAAGATGAGTCCAGTAAGAGTAATAGTATAAGCAGACTCAACCACAGCTAAAGTAGCTGGAAACTAGAAAAAAGCCTGCGAAGCACCGATCCAGTCTTAAACCGTTTTTCTTTGAGTCTTTTTATATTGGCTTTAGCCATTTAGGTGATAGATGCTTAAGAAACAAAAATTTCGAGAGAGAGATTTGCAATCTGTGCTAGGATAGGAATTAAAATAATGGAATCCTGATTTCAGTGAGGAGTCTTCAGGTATTACTGGAACAAAAATTAATTAATCATATCATTAGTTAAATTTAAAAACAAGGTTAAAGTTTGAAGTTATTTCAAATTTTGCTGGAAAGATCAAGAAAAAAATCAGTAAATTATACTTCTCCCTTGAATATGAAAAAAATATTATTTTCTAAATGGCAGTTTGTGATAATCAGATGTTGAGAAAAACTGACCTAAAAATCTAAGCCTTTCATAATAATAACTTCCAAACACACCACTACTGTCTGCTTCTTCCCATCTCCCTCATGTCTCTGATGATGAAATCATATTTTCTGATGTTGAAAAACAAAATTAGCAAGCAGCCACCTCATTTATTCAGTGACCTTTTAAAAATTAAACATTGCACAAGAGAGGAGAAAAGTCATTCTCATAAAATTCATCACAGAAAAGTGGCTGTCGAATTGTACTATATAGAGCCATGTTTGCTACATATTAAAATGTAATTTAGTGACACATTATTGTGTAGTCACATGTATACTATATAAAATTAATGCTTATCCCTGCTTATTCAGTGATTATTGAGAATTGTTTTACTTCTAAAAGATGAGTATTGTGTACCTCAAAGTGTTGTCTCTTGAGAGGCCGTTGCCGTGTGAGCTGATGGCATTTATCATATGTTCACAATTAAGCATGGTCTGGTCCAGCACTGAAAATCAGACACATTTCTATCTATACTGTAAGCAATCAAGTCCAGTCAAGTCCAAGCCTGAGGCTCAGCTCTGTGACACATTATAAGAGGAGAGATCCCAAGTATCTTTTGCCTTTTAAAGTTGTTCCAAGTTCTCATCTTGCACTCTAGATAGATTTGGTTAGGACAGGACTGAGCGGTTCACAGCCCAGTTCCTCATTAGCAGTCTCCAGCTTAGCTCTTGCTAAGCAAAGTGCTGATGTTGGGAGATCAAAAGTCAGCAATGTGAATGGGAAGCTATCGGGTGAGAGAAAACATCTTTTTTTTTGCCTCTGAAGGGTTTATCATCTAAATGGTTGAAACCAAAATGAAAAGAGTCAAACAGAAATAGTCAAAGAGTATACAAGTGCCTCAGGTTTTTTTGCTTACTTCCAGCAACTTTTGCTTTTGGTTCCATCTGCTTTTATCATTACTCTTCCTGGCATCAGTTTTTTTTGTTTTCTTCTCTTTTCTTTACCTAATGTAGCTGGAATGAGGCTATTCTCAGGGTGTAGATATGTCCTCAGTTCCTCACTATACCAGATCTTAAACTTAAAAGTTTAGTCGCATCAGTCTTTAGTTATTGCTTGTATGATCTGAAGGAAAGGAAAGGATTTAAATCATCTGCTCAGACCTTTTGTGTATTTATTGCCTGGTCCGGGTGCTTATAGAGTTTAATATATTCTACAAGTAGTACAGAATAAATAGTAACTATGCAAAATATGGTAACAATAATTATACACTGATCAAATAGGCGGGCTGATATTCTTACCATCCTTCATTTCCTATACTATATTTTTTTAAATGACCAATTTCCTAGGAGTCCATTAGAAAACAGTGATAAACTTCCAGACTCCAGGCTGAAGTAAAGCAGCTGTTTTGCTACTGCCAGGAGCTATGAGATCAAAAGGAAATAAACAGCTGAAAAATCCAATGCAGGAGGGGAAGGGATCCAGACACACAGGCTGGTATTGGAGAGAACTCTTTGGAGAAAGTCTGAGAAGGCTTTTTTTTCTGGGACCTGGAGAATGGCATCTCTTGGGGTAAGGCAAGAATACTCCTAAGAGATTTTGTTGTTTAAGGTCAGTGTTCTCATAAATTCTTTGTCTGCTAATAAGTCAAGCTGTGCTTTGTGGAATCTGTCTGAGTACTATTCCCACTGTCTCTGCTCCTGAACTCTTACCTGTGCTCATGGGGGATCATTGAATTCCAGGCCTGACACTGAATACCACTTTTGGTAATAGATATTGTTCCTTTGTACTCTGCTCCTTTTCCAATTATACAGTTTCTGACATAGTCTATTGAAAGAAAAGAAAATTAGGAGCTTCATTAAACATTTCACAAATGTATCTAAAAATAGAGCTCATCATCAGCTTTCACATAAAAAGAATACATTTTTAATAATCTTTAGAGGCATTATTATTCAAAACATACTTTTGTTGTCCACATAAATTGTCCTTTTTTTTTTTTTTTTTTAAATGTGTGAACACTAATTTGACAAAGGAAGCTACTGAAAATGTTACCAAAGTGCCTGACTGACAAAAGTTCATGACTTGGGACTTAACGCCTCTACTCATTAATTAGGAAAATAAAAGCAATAATAATTCAATAATAGTAAGTCATACAACTGAGATTCTAAGTAGTAAGCTGATGTAGCAGTTCAGACTACTACACACGATAGTAAGCAAACATGTAGGTTGGAAAACTGAGCAAGAACAAGTATGCAAACACCACTGCTCTTGCATAACAGAAAAAAAAATGGAAAAAAATATATTTGTAAATAAAGCTAAGATGTTCAGAATGCATATAGCCACCTTGTGCCCAGAATACATCTACAGCCAAAAAGTCACTGACTGACCTCAGCTTTTATCCCCCATCCATAGTTGGAAAAATAAAATAAATAAATAAATCAGTTACCCTTCTTTTCAAACAGATCAAACGCATGGTCTTGCTTCTTTCTCACACCATTTGTCAAGCTGTTGAAGGATAACCAATGGCACCGTTTTGTAACTCTGTCATAAGCAAAGGCCCTGCAAAGAAAATCTGGATGAGAAAAAAAATCTCTGTGTGGTTTATAATAATGACACATGGCTTGCCAAGGAGCATGCAATGACTGCAATGACATCAGATTTATTTTTACTGGGAAAGATGGAGAAACAGCCCAAATTACTATTTAAACCCACAACTGTGTTGACAAGAACAAAGAAACAAAGAAGTTAAATTGATGTGGCTATTACATTAAATACTAGCTTGGTTGTTCACACTAATCTAAGAGTTCCCTTGTTGTTAAAGGTCTTTGTTTAAAAAGTGAGATAAATGTGACTGAGACAGCATTTGTGTCCCTAGTTGTGTTGCTTTCTGGGGAGGAAAATAAATAAAAATGGAAGACTAAAATATCTCTGGTTTTCTTAAAATATGCCTGTGAAATAGTTAACTATCTCACACCAACAGCACATTAATAGCTTGAGGAAAAGTCAAGCTCAAGATCTGTTTCTTGCCTAGAACAACAGAGCTATTTGAAAACAAGATTATTTTTTATTTTTAAAAATAATCTGAACTGTGATAGTGTACCAAACTTTGTCCTTGCTTTGATTCATTTTTCTTTTTTTTTTCTCTTATTTTTAACTGGTTTCAAGGAGAGAGTACAAAGTGTGCTGAATTGAACAGAACTGGTGGTGGAGGGGGAGGGGCAAGAAAAACAAACAGAAATCAGAACAGTAAGACCACTCTTTGTCAATATTTTAGATGAAATATAAAGAGTTTTTCTCTCTACAGTATTTTGAAATGAATTTTCTTAACTACAGGTAAAATATTTTAAAGGGTTTTGAAAGCAGTTAATCGTCTGGAGGAGAAGAACAATTATTTCAATTAATAATCAAACAAACAAAAAAAAGAAGTAGAAAAACCTGAAGAACTTTTTTTCCCTTAATTTTCCAGTAGGAAAAAAAAAAAATCACTCACATGACACTATTCTCTATAGACCACAACAAAGTCTGTACTGGCCATCAGTAATCCCAAATACTCTCAGCTATTTTGTTCTGATCTGAGAAGCCATTTTAATGCCACCTGGTAGTATGCAAAAGACACATGGATTCTTACGCTTTATCCTTACTTTGGCTGTGCACTGCATTTCCAACTTAAAGCTCTTGATTTCCTTTTAATTCTCCTCTTGCCACACAAGTTTTTCTGTGTGCGATCTTGCTGGCTTTAGTTAAAAATATTACAAGATCCTATCCAACCTCCCCTCTTTCAAACATCCTCTTCATTATCTTTTCCATCACCAAACAGATTTTTCATCCAACTGCTCTCTCTACTCTGTTGACTCCAAATGTTTCCAACCTGCTAACCTTCATCCTTCTGCCTTTGTTCAGCCTTCTGTTCTCTCCTGGCTAGTTCTCAAATATGAGCATATCCAAGTGCCTCCAACTCCATCTTCACAAAAATAACCTTGACCTTTCCTGCCTTTCCAATTACATTCTCCATTCCCCTCCTCCCTTTTAAAGTGGGAATGCTGAATGCACTGTTTACAAACATTTCTTTCAGTTTTTTGCCTTTCGGTTGCCTTTTGGTTTCCTTCCAGCTTGGCTTCATCTAATTCTGCATATAAAAGTTTCTACCAGTCTTTTCTTGGACACAAATCCTGAGGATTTTTGCAGTTCTGAAGTCAACATATTTAGTCAAATTCTCAGACTTTCTTCTACTGATACTGTTGATTACAATTTTTGTTGTTGATAAAAGGACTTAGATAATCAGTGAAATTTCTGATCAGGTGCTGGAATCTTGTGGTCTAGAATGGAATCTCTTGCTGTCTAAATATGAAATATAAAGACAAACCAGAAGGCAAGAAGATAACAGTGTATAAGACTATTACAGCTTTGTAAGTAAGGAAGCGACAACACAAGTGCAGTTATTTAAGTGGTGGAGAACTACTGCTTCAATCACTACTATCATTAGAATCAAGTCATGAAAATGTCAATAAATAAAGGAAAATGCAGGTATATAAAATCAAATATATAACATTTAATTTTATGTCCCTTTTTTTTCTTTTTTTTTTTGTATGTTCCCACAGAAACCAGTAAACTAGTTAGTTTTAATTTCATTTGACAACAAATTTCACAGAATCACAGAATGTCAGGGATTGGAAGGGACCTTGAAAGGTCCAATCTCCCTGCCAGAGCAGGAACATCTAGATTAGGTCACTCGGGAACGTGTCCAGGTAAATGTCTCCAGAGAAGGAGACCCCACAGCCTCCCTGGGCAGCCTGTTCCAGTGTTCTGTTAGCCTTACTGTGAAGAAGTTTTTTCTCATATTTATGTGGAACTACCTATGTTCCAGCTTGCACCCATTGCCCCTCATCCTGTCACTGGATGTCACTGAGAAGAGCCTGGCTCCATTCCCCTGACACTCACCGTTTATATATTTATAAACATTAATGAGGTCACCTCTCAGTCTCCTCCAAGCTAAAGAGTCCCAGCTCCCTCAGCCCTTCCTTGTAAGGGAGATGCTCCACTCCCTTAATCATCTTTGTGGCTCTGCGCTGGACTTTCTTAAGCAGTTTCCTATCCTTCTTGAAGTGAGGGGCCCAGAACTGGACACAATATTCCAGATGTGGTCGCACCAGGGCAGAGTAGAGGGGGAGGAGAATCTCTCTCGACCTACTAACTACATCTCTTGTAATACACTCCAGGATGCCACTGGCCTTCTTGGCCACAAGGGCACAGTGCTGGCTCATGGTCATCCTGCTGTCCACCAGGACGCCCAGGTCCCTTTCTCCAGTACTGCTCTCCGACAGGTCAGTCCCCAACTTATACTGGTATCTGGGGTTGTTCTTGTGCAGATGCAAGACTCTACACTTGCCCTTGTTATATTTCATTAAATTTCTCCCCGCCCAACTCCCCAGCTTGTCTAGGTCTTGCTGGATGGCAGCACATAAATTTCACTTTGTAATATCCATATACTGGTAAGAAGTTAAAGACTGGTGAGCCTAAGAATAAAAGGGAAAAATTGGTAATTACTAGTTCCTTTAAACAGGAACACATGTCAAATATGTGTTTACAGTGGCATCAAAGAACCATGCACACTGTAACAGGACTCATCTGGTACCACATGAAAATCACAAGAATGTTTCCACTTACAGAGAATCTCTCTTTCTCACAGCCTAATCACCTACACCTCTGTTGCTAGCTTTGCTGCTGAACAAGTGCAGGGAAAATTGTGAAATTCAGAGCATGAGGAGTCAGATCTATAATTATTTTTCATCTTCAATTCAAAAGAGCTGTGTGACTGATTGCAATACTGCTGTCTGTGAGTACTATTCTTCCAAGCTCTGTTCCCAAGGTCCCTCGTGGTTTCTCTTTATTCTTTTATTGACTGATTATGGCAGAGTTTGCCCCTTAATGAATCTGTCAGGCAGTGGCAGGGACTGACTGTCCCAATAGAAAAAAATTTTCAAAATTGAGAAAGTAATGGAAAAGCAGAGATGTTCTGGATTATTATTCATATAAAGTAGAATCAGTGAATATATTAACCTACTTATTATTTTCGGAACAAATAAATGCACTAGTCAGAGCACCTACAACTAGAAAAAGTTTGAAACAGATTCTTTGAGCAGATGTTGGAATACAGAATTGTTGATCACATGGCTTCATTCAGAATTTTTTATACTGTGAAATCTAATTTTACAATACTTCTTGCTGCTCAACATCAGAACTTAAGGATCTCTTGTACACTGAGTACAACCTGATCCACTTGGCAACAGTGTCAGGAGAAGGTCTGCCAATAGGGAAAGGAGTCACATGTACCATGTGAAAAATATTAGTGCCTGGAAAATATTTTTTAACAAAAAATTGTACACTCTGCTTATTGTTTACATGTGTAAATAGGGAAAGTATGAAACAATACAAAATAGATCTTGCAGCATAGGAAGTAAAGGCTTGAAGAAGGATCAAATTTCAGTAAAGCACCTTTACTGCCAAGGAAGAACTTTCATTATCAGTTTGATCTAGCTTCTATTTTAGCGAGAGTACATTTTCTTATATTTTAAGATAAGGCTGACATTTAGCCCAGTGCTCACTAGTACAGAAGCCATTCATTCTCTCCAAGATTCTCCTGTGTTCATGTTATTCATTTATTGGTAATGCTCTAGAATAAGAGAGGCCAAGGGGACAATTCAAGTCTAATACATAGCAAAAATAACAGTGATATGTTCCAAAAAATAGTAGAGAATATGTACTAGCCAGATAAGCAATCAGCTGTATGATGTGTTTCTAAGAGACAGCAGATGCTGTAGAATAGCTATCATGTATTTGCAATGACTATGTAGCTGAGGTTTGATTCCATTGTATCAGGTTCATGGTACTTGCCAGTGAAGTTTAGCAGTCCATGTATCTGTGCTCCATGTGTGAAGTTCCCATTGACTTCAGTGGGAGTAATGTATAAAGAATGAAGACAGAATATGGTCTGAAGTGGTGCTGAAGTACTGCAGCTGTGATGTGTGACAATATCCATTTTATAAGAGATATAAAAATCCCAGAAATGTTCACTCAACACTACAGTGCAGCACAAGTCATCCGCATCTTAACATGAGTACATTTTTTCAGCAATATTATGGAAAAGATTACAGACTGAACAAGCTAAGACAGAACAACTCAAATAAATCTTCAGAAAGGACTGATACTCTCTGGGCAGGTAGAACAACACCACAGAATTTCTTAAAAAGTGCAACCTTTAAGTTGTCCTCAGTACAAGCCACAGCTGGTGAAAATTAAAGTAAGATGCTCAGCCAAAAAATATTATGTAAGAATCTGTTAGGAAAAATGTAATAGTAATGGAGATATATAACTTACTTGCAAGTGAATGACAGGCCCTTGTTCCTGCTGCATCTCTTGGCACACTGCTCAGTGGTATTTAACAGCTTGGTTTTAACTTCCAGTGTTTTGTTTACTTTGATGAGCATCAACTCGCCTGTTTTTTTATAGTCATGAAGAGGATTTCTCCTTTTTCCTTTACCTTCTAAGAAAAAAGCAAAGAAGAAAAAAACAACAACAAAAACACTGTAAAGAAATGTCCCAAGATTAAGGACAGCATTAGAAATGAATAACATTTACTAAGGAATTATAGTTGTACTGGTACCTAAAGCATACTGAAATTCATAAAACTAAGGTACAAGTAGATACAAAAGAATAATTATTTATTTTAGGTGATATCAATTCTTAAAAGCTGGTATAGCAGGAAAAACAGAAAAACTCATTTCAAATTAAGGCTTGAATAATGCTAGAAGAGGGTGGGAGGAAAGTTTATCACTGAATTTTTTTCAGAACCCTTGAGATATGCCTGTTATACATCATGAAAACTCCATCATGTAAATATTTCCATGAAAAATTGAAGGGACAAAGTTACACAAAGGTCTTCTTTTGATGGACAGAGTGGAATTAAAATCAGAAAGAGAAGGATATAAATATTATAGAGAATCACAATCTGAATCTGATAAGCTCTTTTAAAACAGCAAACTTTTTATTCACAAGTTAATAACAGACTTGGAGCCTAGAAATAACACAAAATAGTCAATTGTGTCATTTATGACTCCAGTGAAGATTCACTGTGAGTTCTGTGTTCAGTTTAGAAGTCAATGAACAAGAATTGTTAGCCTACAGAAAAGAAAAGGATGGGAGACAGAAGCCAGAGCATGTAAACAGTCTGCACTGTGACAAGATTTCCACAGAAAGATCTGTAACTATATCTCTGATGAAAGACCCAAGGGAAGGGGTATAAAACGGAGTAGGGAAGATTGTCTAGAGAAGTTTGGCTAAAGTGCAAGAGGAAAAGCTTTTATATTTCACAAAAAAAAAAGAAACACAAACTTTCTAATATGAAGGCATGTGTTTTGTTTTTTTTTTTCATAGAAACCAGTATGCCAGTATAGGCTGCTCCATCATCAGTGATGGCAGATGAGTACCTTTGGAGAAAATTTCTCATTATTCTAAGATACATGAGTAACACAGAAAGAATAAATTGCCCTTTTGATCTATTTCTCCTTTTTCATCCAAATATCCAAGATGATCTTTTTAGATTAGACAGTTAATGCAGAAAAAAAAAGTGAATGAATTCCTTAACAAATGACCTAGGTAACAGTACTTTTTGGAACATCTTTTCATGTAACTATTTTCACATCTGTCCTTTTATTTTTTTTTTTCTCCAAAGGATCATCCATAGTGACAGCACACAAAATTACTGGACTAATGTATTAAATTTTGCCAGAGTTTTGCCAATGTATGAATCCTTGCTGTATCACTCCGCTATCCTGAGTAGGTAATTTCTCATACAGGTGAAAAGTGCACATAGATCAGTAAATTTTCATTTGGTGCACTCTGCACAGGATTTCAGAATAACTCCATAAATTGTAAAGCTGCAAGAGCTGATGTCCCCCTGACTCTAAGTTACTGACAACTTCACATATTGTAAAGCTGAAGAGACATAAGTGTTTCTTTCACAGAACTTCCATCCTGATTGCTAAGGGATCACGTTTTTACTGGATTCAGTTGAATCACACTTCTCAGTGGTAAGTTAGCCCTAAGACACCTAAAAATAGACCGGACATTTAAGGTAGATTTAATCATGCTTCAGTTTTTAAGAGAGAGAATGAGAGAGAAAGAGAAGATCAAAGGAAAATAGTATCACTGCTGCAATGTACCTATAAAAAAACCCTTCATCCATTCTACTCTTCTTTTAGAACTGCTGAAGGTGAGCAATGCTATTGCCCTGCACCTAATAGCTTATATTTTTAAATCAAAGCACAAGTATTATAAAAATAAATTAATTAATTTCCCTCCAAATAATAGCATCATAGAACTTCTTGGGCCGGAATGGACTTTAAAGATCATCCAGTTCCAACTCCCTTGCCATGGGCAGGGTTGCCTCCTATTAGATCAGACTGTCCAAGGCCTCATCCAACCCTGAGCTTCAGAGATGGGGCAACCACAACTGCTCTGAGCAACCTGTTCCAGTGCCTATTATTTTTATAGGACGAAGATTAAGTTGAAAAGATCAAATGTTAACAATTTTGGTACTGTGTCTGGGATCTATGTCAGTTATCGTAAGCATTTTCAGCCTTGAATTTGCACAGGACATATATACCCCAAATGACTCATAATGCTTAGAGAAATGTTATGATAGGACTCTGGCTTTAAGTATTACTATCATTACTGGAAACTATTTTGTCTGCACTGAAGCTGTTTGCTTTTATTTTTATTTTTTTTAATGTACCTATGAAAGAGCCAAAGTGCTGTAATAAGAATTGCATCTGTTCTTTAAGACAACCACAGAAAAACAAGTCTTCCATTAAGCTTTTGTGGTAAATGTCTCAATCTATTTTCTTACAAGATGTTATATTGTCTCAGCCAAGATTTTTATGTCAAGTGGAGGTAAGAATCTGTACAGAAATATCAAAGTATTTTCTTTCAGTTCCTGATGCTAACATTTCCATGCTAACATCTACCAATACGTGTCATTATCTTTATTCCCTGTGATAACAGCTACTCAAACTCACCAGCTAGCATGCAAGGATATCATACAAAAAATCCAGAAATGCTGTTCTGCTTGAAAAACATGGTTCACAGTAAAGAATTTTTTTTCCCTGAGCAGTTGTCCAAAGAGGATTATGGGTTTGATACTGCATTTAGCAATTCATAACAGCCTGATTTACTTTAGCTTTCAAACAACATTCTATGACTTTGCCTATAATCCAAAAGGCAAAGTGCCAAATACATGGTGTGACTTTGTTAGAACCATTTGAATAATGCAAAGCATCAATTTTACAACTCTAATAGCAACAACAATAAAAAATAGTTTTTATTATTTCAAACCAGGTGCTTTAATTCTTAAGATCTCAAATACAATAGTATCCCATAAATATTCTACATTAAAGGCTAGTGTGCAATATTCTCTATATTGTGCTCCTAATTTCTGACTGACATTTATTTCAGTTTCTTAAACTTTGATTAATCATTACTTTGTGGGCCATGCCTTCTGATGCTTCTTGTATTTGAATACCATATTACTAAAGATGTCTGACATTCCTCTTGAATTTGAAAATAATAACAGCTGATTCAAGCACAAAAGAATGTACTCAAATACAAATCAACTTTTTTTTTTCCCTCAACAGAAACAACTCCTAACCGAATATATTTCTTTGGCTGACTCGAAGTATTACTGAAAAAGATGAGGGCAGTGCCTCTTTCTGCCTCTTAACATGATAGAAACCATTGTCAGACAGAAAAAACTGAGCTCAGCCAGTGCACAGGGAATTGGAAACTACCATATTGGCTCTAGTAGGATGCTGCAGTGGGTGAGTATGGTATCATCTCATTTAGGATCTCCACAATTTTCCCACTGGAGCATTTACCACTACCTAAAACTGAGTAAAGTATTCACTTAAAAATAAATATTCCTCACAGTGAAAGACACATTCCTGTAAGCTACAAGAAAAAAAAAAAACTTTAGGTTCCCTTACTAACTTTTCCATTTGAAGCTTCTGTATAGTCTTCTGAGATATGAAGTATTAAGTGAGTTTACTCAAACTATATCACATCAGGGGAAAAATATTTCAAAAAAATACCTTCTCCTGGAGTAGTTTCGGTCTATGCCAAATAGGTAAACAGAGATAAAGAAAATTATCATTTTGCAGCCTTACTGTTAGAAGACTCACTAGGCGGTTGTCATACCTGTATTCTACAACCTATTTAACCATTATGCATTGGACTAGTTAGCCATAACAATTGGACTAGTGGGAAAATTGCAGCAGAACCATATTCTTTATCTCTTTTGACTGTTTCCCATACCAAAAAGAGATCTGTGCTCAAACAATCACCATACACTCAATCCTGAAACTATGTGAATAAGTTCTATACCTCAGTTCAAAATGTTACACCTAGCAGAAAATAATGTCTGGTATTGAGCTATAAGAGAGTCAGGAAATTTAGTATGAATTTAGTTTCAGGCCACTTGGAGCTCAAATACTTTAGCAAGTCAAGTATCAGACTCTCAGATTTTAGTCTGACCACAAAATGGATTTGTTTTCCCACTAGTTGTTTTGAAGTAAAAAACTAATATCACCCAAATTATACCAATGTTGCAGCAATCAAGAGCATATAGGACATCAACAGGCCTTAAGATTACCTTTGCACATTACAATGAGATCAAAACACTACTTGTATTGTCTACAGGAAAATTTTACAGTTAAATTATCTGACATTTTCTACTTCACTGGTAATCCCTTTCTCCTCCCTCCACCAGTCCAAGTTTTTAAAATATACTTGTATAATTAGGCTTAGGAGATATAGTCTTACAGAGCACTGGAACATGCTGCTGTCTCCCGTGAAAAATCGTTATTTTTATGGACATGTCATAGACTATACAAAGCTTTTATTAATCAAGTCTAGTGATGCATTCAACATGTCAGTTCTCAGGGTTTCCAAGTCTCACTCTAATCTGTGCAATAGTTAGTGCTTTATTAAAGAACCACATCTTGGAGACTTATAATAATGTGAGAAGTCTCATTCCTTTCTTTTCTTTCTACCTTTTCATCCCACTTCACTAACCAGAACAAACACGTAATGACTCAAGACCAAATTTTCCAAATGAGAAGTAAATAAATTTAAATTCAAGGTTTATGTTTGAATCAAGATCCTTAATGAAATCTTGTTTTGGTAAGGAGTTTTATTTCCTTATTTTGCTTGTTTACACTTGTAGAGCTGGTTCATATCTTTTAGAACTTCAGCAATTTCCCAAGTGGTTATTTGTTTTGTTGTGTTAAACTTTCAACTGGCTAGAATAATGAAAGATGTTTCTTCTATTATGATAGCTACTGATGGAAGTAAGTTGGATGAAGATCTTCATACGGTAGATGGAAAAAGATGTTTACAATTTTTAGTTCTGAAGAAAATAACAGCCCCATAGCAGTACCATTAGTCATTATTCATGTTGGGTGTTTGTTGAATGTCAGAAATAAACTAAATCTTTGAGGAAAAAAGAATCAAGAAAAGGAAGATACCTTAATGTCTAAATTTCAGGAATCAATTGCAATCCTTCCAAACAGTACAACAAAATGCAAAATAAGATGACACTGGGGAGAAAAATTGAAAAGAGGGCATTTGTCCACATACTGTGCATAAAACTCAGGGAGATTTAAGATTTAAAATATATTTGAGTGAAGAGAAATGGTTTTATGAAGTGTTATTTCAGAAATATAGAAGATATATTCCCTTTCTGTAGTATCAGTGGACATTTTAGACTGATGTTCAATATTTTTGTATCATATTTGTAATGAAATGACCTTGAGTAGTTAAAAGAATAATTAAGAGATTCAATCATTTGTTGTATAACAGATAACCAAGTCAAATCAGATATTAATTTTTGAAAGAGCAATCATCATTGCAAGCCAAAGTAAACAGAATTTCTCCGTCGAGCTAGGAAAAAAAAAAAGAGAATTGAATTTTATGCGAAATTTGTGCAGGGAAGTTGATGCTGGAACTTGGGGCAGGGGCAGAAATCAGAAATTCACCATCATATGAAAGACCTTCAGGAAAAAGGAATAAAAAACTTAACTGCATCTGAAATAAAAGGAAGAACAGTTCAAGACAGTAAATGTATCCAGTATTTTTAACAAGAAATACTATACTTAAAAAAACAACAAGGTTATGCATAAGGAAATATATTTATAAGTGTGTATCTGAAAGGGAGGAAAAAAAGAAACAAGCAAATTTTAGATCTTGATAAAGTGTACAAAGCCAATTACGCAAAATGATGGATTATCTCAAATCACAAAATGTTTTTTCAAAAGAGATATCAAAGCAGAATCTTATCTCAGTGTAAATAGAGACAATGTAATAGAAAAATAAAAAATAAAGCTTAATTATGTGCATGAAAGTGCACTTGGCAAACCTTGTGTAGAAGCAAAAATCACTGAGTGGAGTTTGCAACAAAACAAGAGTTCTCAGCAAATTTGGCCTGAGTAACAGTATGTAAATCTGGCGAGGTCTTTAACTTGTCTATCAAATATAATTTGTGAAATATTTTGAATTAAATTCAACAATGTATCTTCAGGATAATGCTTTTCAAAGGATATAAAGCATCAAGGATAAATTGTGTATTGATACAGGCCCCAGTACAACACCATAAATATACTGATTTCATTAAGAAAAAGTGAACTTGAAAGTAGATCTTACAGGATGGTTTCAGATATCATATGCTAACACTGATTCACTGTACAAAAGTATTGTCACTGTAAAAAATTAAAAAAAAAAAAGGTGAATGTTGATATAAAAATCATTTACTGGGTCATGAAATAATTGCTATCTATGAGAATAGTTTGGAAGCAGTTTTTTAAACAAATTCACTCAAGACAGTTTTCTCTCTTAAATCATGTCTAGAAGAGTCAATTAGATAAAGTGAATTAATACTCATAATTTTAACTTACTTTTACCTTAGTTTCAACTTACTTTCATTTATTTTGACTTCTCCTTATGCATGTTTCAGTATCAGAAATGTCCAGTTTCCTGGCTAGAATGCAAAAAGTGAACATCTTTTCCAAATGACTTCTCATTTGGAAGGAAGGAGGGAATAGAAAGGAAAGAAAGAAAGAAAGACAGAAAGAGAGACAGAAAGGAAGCAAGAAAGAAAGAGAGGAAGAAAAAGAAAGCAAGAAAGAAAGCAAGTAAGCAAGCAAGGAAGAAAGAAAGAGAAAGAAGAAAAGAGAGAAAGAGGAACGAAGGGAGGGAGGAAGGGAGGAAGGGAGGAGGAGAGGAG
>NC_034409.1:10326774-10370025 GCF_002078875.1 Numida meleagris | reverse complement strand
GGAAGGAAGGAAGGAAGGAAGGAAGGAAGGAAGGAAGGAAGGAAGGAAGGAAGGAAGGAAGGAAGGAAGGAAAGAAAGACATAATGAAAAACTGAAACAATTCTGAAATGTGCCCAAGAAAATAACCTTTTACATTAAGTAGATTTAGATGCCAGATTAAGTTTAATGTCATTATTTATGTAAAACAATAATTTGGCATGGAAAAGTTTATCAACCATACCCATAAGAACTGCAGTCAGCTATACAGATGGAATGTCACCAAAATAAAAACAGCTGTCCAAAGAGTCATCTCTTGCTTGTCACAAATAAATAGTTTCCCAGAAAGGTATCTGGAGCATCATGTGATTTTTCTTAACTTCTGAAATTTATTTTCTTGGCAAAAGAGCCATCTCAGAAAAAAAAAAATCTGCAATTTTTAGAAAGTAGTTTGCAATATATAATACAGAGATAATTTTTTCCTTATTTTTATATTGGCTTTCAGTCTAGTCATTGAGCAGATTCAAGAAATGCAAAGAATATATTTCTTTTTGGCTTTATGTTGCATATTACCACTCAGTCACACACCCACACACACATACACACCCATGCACACATATCCCTCATTAGCAGCTGCAAAGATTGTCATTTTCTATGGAACCCAACTTCAAGTTTTTGCTAAGCCCATCCTTTGTAACTCTCTCCTATAGTCAGCATGAAAACTCAAGAAACAAAGGATAACGCTAACAACTGATAGCATGTTCTGTAATTGGATGGTAGAAGCAAAAGGACAGCTCTTTCTCTTCCAGGAAAAGGTTATCTGCACAGCAGGATGCTGAGACCCATTGGCAGAAACAAACGGTCTGCAGTTTGTACTATGACTTGGTGTATCTAACCTCTGGCTAAATCACAGAGAACTTTTTCCCTTCTAAGATTTTTCTTCCTATTCATCTGCACAATAATTAAATCCCTTCTATTTTGCATTGCATACCACAATCTTTACAAATATGTGATGCTTTTTTCCAAGCCACCCTGTGCATTGTGTGCCCCATTTGCAATGGGGTCTCAGCCACAACTTGAGTGTCTGGGTTCAGAGGGGGGAGTAAAAAGAAAAGCACAAGCAGACAAGACAGTGATTTAGGCAAAACAAAGAAGGACCTGTATGAGGAGTGACAAGACCCTTGCTACATGTTGTATACATAAAAAATGTGCTGCTGGCCAAGGCAAGGAGTCATAGGAAGAGTTGGAGCTGATGGGAGATGAATGGAGCAGCCAGTCCTGCACTGTGCCAGCAGCACTGAGGACTGCCAGGCATGGCCAGGCACATCAGGCAGCACATGGGTGGAGGCCCACAGTTCATTTAGCTCCATCTCCCGTAGCTAGATTTTGCCAGAACATCTGACTAATCTGGAGCATGTTCCTAGCTCTGCTTCACTGCAACACTGCTTTACGTGTGGGTACTAATCATATACAGGAATAGTTCTACTATCCTCTACTGGGACTGCCAAAAAAACCCATGGAAAAGAGATGAGGGAAAGTTAAGGATATCCTCACCCCTTCACAATGCTTTGTAGCTGCCCTAATTTCTTACTGCAGTGTACAAACTTTGCGCACATCTGGAAGATGCCAATTCTGCTATTCCTGCTTTCCAAGCAAGTGTGGAAATCAATTCCTTCTCACCTCCAACCTGCCTTGTAGCCTCTACCCTTCTACCCCCCACCTCAAGACTGATGGGAGAAAGTGAAAATCCAGTACTCATTCACTACATGCAATTGCAAAAAGTTCAGGGCAACTCTGTCCTCCCCACATAAAGCTTTTACCCATCAAGAGGCCCAGTTATCCTGCCTTCAAATCTCCTTAGAAAAGTTTGAAATGCTTAAGTGGCAAACTAATGTTCAGTGTAAAGATCCAAAAGGGAGATATTATGCTCTCTAAGGGAGTCTGTGAATTTCCCTTCCAACCCTGGCCTCAGTTGAAGTATTACAATAATGACAGATGAACTCCTCCAATAAGAGGCTTTCCTTTCCTTGACTTCAATGCACAATTTTCCAGAGTTTTATGCAACGCTTTAATCTCATGTCTTTCAACTCTAAGTTCTCCTGCTAGGTTGCTTATGAAAATGGCATTAATAGAAACAGAAAATCTGTTAAGCAGGGTAAGAGCGTATTACATGCGAGAGCAAAACAAGCAGCCCCTGGCACTGAGCACCAAAAGGATTCCATTAAACAGAAGGAATACAGTCTTCCAACTGGCAGAGTAGCATTTTGCTTTGTTGACAGCATATAGAATAATGACTATCTACAGCTGGGGTGGGGAAGTATAAATCACATTAAACTTTAAAATATTTGCAGCTATGCAGACCACAGGAATACACAACTTTCATACATCGATTACTGGTATGGGATTTTTTTAAGCAACAGTTATTTATAGGAACTAAGTGCAGCTCTGACATCTTCATTAGAAACTTCTTCAAATGGTCCAAACTACAGAAAGTGTTAAGAAGTAATGGTAAAGAAACACTCAGATGCCAGTCTTTTGCAGAAAAATATCTTTAATTTAGATTAATCTTTATTCATTCATTCATTCTTTTGCAAGATACCAATCTAGTTTCTTTACATATCCAGCCTCGGTTTCACTAGATTAACACTAATAAAGAAATACTAAGAAAACTGAATATTAATAATGTCTGAGTAAGGAAGAAAACTCTGATAAAGTTATTAGCTTCAGATTAATTTCTTTCTGCAAGTGATAGAACTTACAGGAAACTAACTTACTGATAATGACTAGGAAAGTAATCTATAGGAATCTTGTACATTTATCACTTCCACCAATCAGCTTCTTCTCTTCCACATATTATAAAGAAACTCAAAACTGATGGGATGGACAGGTTGCTAGCATGAAGGTTTCTTCACGCTCCTTTTTTTTCCCAATAAAATAACTGCACGTATATTATTAAGAAAACTCAGTTACACAGGACATTGTCTTCACACAGAACTTAGGACGATGGAGCCCAAACCTAAAAGATCCAGTCACAGAATAAATAAGACTCATTATTAGGTAAATTTAAACTCAACTTTGACAGAACATTAATAGAAAAACCTATGGGTATGCATTAGCAAAATACGTCTTATATATATTTTTTCATTGTTTTCATCACTTAGCTTTTTTCATATATAAAAATAATAAATATATAGATATATGTTAAGCTTTCTTGAAAACCTCTCAGTAAAAATAATTCAAAACCCTTTAGAAAAGAGACCATGCGTGTTTAGAAAGTAATCAATTTATTTTCAGAAACTAACACAGCTTCCTCTTCCTTACATTGTAAAATCCTGAAACATTTGTTGAGGATCACCAATTTTTACAAACCAAGGTAACTACAATGGCAATGTGTGGTAAGAGTCATCTTTCTTGTCCATAAAATAAACAATAGGATTGATTAATATTAAGGTAGGTGGGGGAGGAAAGTTAAGAAAGGGAGTGTTGCCAAGAAAATGTCACTATGAAAGTTGGCCAGAAAACAGGTTCTACTCTAAGAAAAATTCTGAAGCTTAGGAAATCTTATTTCCCTCCACATCAGGATGAACCATACACTAAACTGAAGAGTCCATTGGTTAGAGTACAACCATAATCATCAGTCTACTGATACTCATAGTATCAATTTCTCAATCTTCCATCAGAGTATTAGATTGAACTTGGGAAAATAGAGACCTGACTACAGTCAGGCAGAACAAGGACTTTCTCTCTTTCAAGGAAAGTGTCCTAATCATCAAGGGATTAAGCACAACCTAGCTTCTTATGAACTTGGCTATACACCAATTTCTGTCTGGTTGGCCAAATGAAGTTACAGGAGACTGTTCTGCTTTATTTCAAACTCATCAGTTGATGAGTTTCTATCCTGGGTGAGAACTGCTCACGATCAGGTATTCCAAGCTATTGTGAACATTTCTTGATGCAAATTTCTCTTTCATTCGATATGAGGGAGCTAGGCCAAAGAAATTTTCTGTCTAAAAGGAAAAGTTCTGATAGCTCAGCATTTTCCAGTAAAAAAAAAAAAAAACACCACAATATTTCCTCAGAAAATTCCTAACTAGCTCTAGTCATCAAATTTTCTGAAAGGTCACATGTCCATAGAACGGAAATTGCAATGTATGTGGAAAACGAGTTCAGAAAAATGTAGTAGTATAGTGGCTGTATCTCTGTTTCACCTGCTACTAGTGCCCATGAAAACATAATCAGCATTGAGCAGACTGAACACAGAAGCTCTCGTGAGATGTTCAGCACTCTACAGAACTGCACTCTTAATAGAGGGGGAAAATGACTGTCCACTGCACATGATGCTACCAATTTTTTTGGACTTGCACACTCAGATCACAAACTATTCCACTTTAAAATATTATTTCAAAATATTTATTATTTTTTACAAGAAAATGTAATCATATATTGGAAGCCATTGATATCTCTTGCAATATCCATTGCTTGGTGCCCTCAAGCCTTGCCCCTGAACCCAGACACTGCATGTGCCTGCTCTCACTCTGCCTACTCCTGCCAGATCCTTTCCCTGAACTGTGGCTGTCTTTTGTTTCTGTCTGTGCAAAGGTCTGACCCTAACAATGTTGGTGGAAGGAAGGAAGGAAAGGTTTGTAGAAACCTTTGCAAACTTTTTTCCTCAAACATCTCCCCAGAGGGCCAATAGAAACACAGAGTTAGCTCTCCAGATAACCAGTCCAAGGGGGACACTTCAGGAAAGAAATTCAGCTAAAGAGCTTCCAGCACTTGATTACTTATTGTTTGTTCCTTCCCCCCTCACTTCCCCCCCCCCGCTCCCGGATTTCATCGGGAACGTCTAATGAAATTACAAGTACTTCAGTCTGGAAATAGCACGTTTGTGCTGCTGAACTCCAGCAAGGGCATTCCCCTTCAGCAGCATACTATCTTGTGCTTTGGGTATTCCTTGTCAATTTATTTAAATTAACATTTATCCTAGCACTCGGAAATTATGGGCAGATGTTTCCTCATACCCTGACCATAGGCAGCGATGAAACGTCCTCCTCCCGCTCTCCGATCTCCCTGTCCTGGGAGACTCCCGAGTGCCCCTCACCGGGAGGGGAGGTGATGGAAGCACTCCTACACCACCCAGCTTGTCCCCGCCGAGCACAGGTTGTCCCGAGCCGACCCGGGATGGGCACCGGCACCCAGAACCTCACCCCGAGCCGCGCCCCGTGCTGGTGCAGCGCAGGTAGAGCTGAGGGGCGCCGGGTAGAGGGAGAGAGGGGAAGGACGCAGCTGTGAGCTGGGGAGGGGTGGGGGGTGTCGCTAGAGAAGTGATAGAAGAACTAACCTGCCGCAGGGATGGTGATGGGAGGCAGCAGCAGCTGATGGAGCAGCAAGGCTGGCAGGAGTTGGGTTGCCCACATGGTGCTGGCGGCCCCCCCAGCGGCTGGCGGGGAGGAGATGGCTCCTCGGAAGGACCCTGTGCACAGCCGGTCACTAAAGGAGTCAGAGTGAGCCGAGCTGCTTTTTATTGCGATGATCTAAGTTTGTTGTGTGATTAACTGGAAAGATCTGGGTCCCAACTCCCTCTTACGGTAAGAAACTGTTCAACAACATATCCTCTCTGCCTCCTCTCCCCCTCCCCTCCCCGGGAGCTGCCTCCCCTCCCGCCCCGCAGACAGCCCAAGGAGAGGGCTCCCACCGCCGAGTGCCTGCCTCCTTCCTCCCTCCTCCCCCCGCCGCCTCCCTCCCGCAGTCCCTGCCGGGGCTCAGGGCCAGTACCGGGTCGGGCCGGGCTGGACCAGGTTCCCCACCCCTGTCCCAGGGCCCGTGGCTGCTGCTGTTGAGTCCCTCAGATCTTCACCCTGCTCCATCCTGGCCCCCAACCCCTTTGCTCTCTCACCTGTGGCCAGAATAAACCTGTCCCTTCCTCTAGACATCTCCCCTAATGACCTCCCCCTTTCTCCACCTGCCCCTTGCCCCTATTCATAGGCAGCATAGAATCATAAAATCACAGGATGGCTTAGGTTGAGAGGGATCTTAAAGATCATCCAGTTCCAAACCTCCTGCCACAGACAGAATTGCCACCCCACCGATCAGGCTGACCAGGGCCCCATCCAACCTGGCTTTGAACACCTCCAGGATGGGACATCCACAGCTCTCTGGGCCATGTGTTCCAGTGCCTCAGCACTCTCTGAGTAAAAAATTTCTTCCACATATCTAAATCTCCCTTCTTTCAGTTTAAAATCATTCCCCATTGTCCTATCACTATCTGCCCATGTAAAAAAGTTTGTCTCCCTCTTGATTCTGGGCTGCATTAAAAGAGGAATGGTCAGCAGGGAGAGGGAGGTGGTGGTCCCCCTCTACTCAGCTCTTGTGAGGCCCCATCTGGAGTACTGCGTCCAGGCCTGGGGGCCCCAGCACAAGAAGGACGTGGAGCTCTTGGAAAGAGTTCAGAGAAGGGCCACCAAGATGATCAGAGGGCTGGAGCACCTCTCCTATGAGGAAAGGTTGAGGGAACTGGGCTTGTTTAGTTTGGAGAAGAGAAGGCTCAAGGGAGACCTCATTGTGGCCTTCCAGTACTTGAAGGGAGCGTATAAACAGGAGGGGGATCGATTGTTTGTGAGGGTAGATAGCGATAGGATAAGGGGGAATGGTTTTAAGCTGAGACAGGGGAGATTCAGGTTAGATATTAGGAGGAAGTTTTTCACACAGAGGGGAGTGACGCACTGGAACAGGTTGCCCAGGGAGGTTGTGGATGCCCCATCCCTGGAGGTGTCCAAGGCCAGGCTGGACATGGCTCTGGGCAGCCTGGTCTAGTGGTTGGCGACCCTGCACTTAGCGGGGGGGGTGAGACTCGATGATCCTTGAGGTCCTTTTCAACCCAGGCCATTCTATGATTCTATGATTCTATGATTCTATGATTCTATGATTCTATNCCAGGCCATTCTATGATTCTATGATTCTATGATTCTATGATTCTATGATTCTATGATTCTATGATTCTATGATTCTATGATTCTATGATTCTATGATTATTAGCTCCATTTAAGTACAGGAAAGCCGCACTGAGGTATCCCCTGAGCCTTCTCTATACTGAACAAGTCCAGCTCCCTCAACCTTTATTCATAGGAGAAGTGTTCCAGTTCCAGCCCTCTGATCATCTACGTGGTCCTCCTCTGGACCCACTCCAATAGCTCCACATCCTTCCATTGCTCGGGGCCCCAGGGCTAGACACAGTACTCCAAGTAGGGCCTCACAAGGGCAGATCAGAGGGAGACAGTCACCTCCCTCTCCCTGCTGGCCACCCCTCTTTTGATGCAGCCCATGATACAGTTGGCCTTCTAGGCCACAAGCGCACACTGCTGGCTTGCATCAAGCTTTTCATCCACCAATTTCATCAATGCCTGTTCCAGCAGGACTTCTCCTGCCCCAGGGCCAGGGACAAAGCAAGACCATTTACACGTTAGGAAACTCACCTTTCCTCCCGTGACTCCCCTTGGCTATTGGCCTGCCCTTTCTGTCACCCTTTTGGCCATCTGACAAGTGCCACTTCCCAAAAATTGTGGCAACTCAGGGGAATCTAAAGGTCAAGTATCAGCTGTCTGGTGTCATTCTGTGAAGGCAAACCTCAGTCCATAGCAAGGCTCGTCCTTCCTTCCATCACAGACAAAATGACTGTAATTCTTCTATTGCACTTCATTTTAACTTCATGGAAGCAATGGCACTGGTGTTTGTTTAAAGTCATGAGGCTGGCCTTCCGACATGTGGGCGTACAAAAATAAACACTTCAGGAAAAGTTTTGCCTTAATTTAAACCATTTCTTTATCCCATGCACCAACCTACTGTCTATAGCACAAGCATGTAACGACACAGGCAGCAGGAAAACATTTCTCTCAGTTTTCCACAAATAAATCTGAGTGTTGCATGTGGACCCATGCCATATGGGTCATAAATGGATCTCCTTCTCCAGGCCGGTTTCCCTTGCCCAGATTTAGTGCTGATAAGGAGCTTTTCTTAACAGTGGGGATGTTTTTGAAGTAAAAAATGTTAATTGTTATCTTGTATTCAGTTTTTTCTTTATTCCCCAAAAATACATATATGAGTATATATATGTGTTTATATGTGCTTTTATATATATATATCTATATACACACTCCTTTCACCCTATTTATGCCCAGTGGCAAAACAAAAATTTCCCATTTGAGAATTGCTGTCTTGGTAAGAGAAGGAAAAGGGACAGTAAGGAGTTGAGAGAGTCTGTGAAGAAAATATTTTAAACATTTGGTGTTACAGGAAAAACATATCTATGTGAAAAAAAAAAAAACCTTTCTGAAACGTGAAGAATGAAAATTATTAAGTTTTTTTTTTTTTTCTAGAGGCTGTTCTTGTCTTTCTCCTAAGAATAATACTTTATTTGCTGGAGTTCCTTAGAGGTGCACTACCTGAGAAGAGAGAAGTTGTATTCCCAGTGCCATTGACCTTGTGTGGAATCCTTGTCCACTTCAAATAACAGAATATGGATATCTCAGTTTCTGTTTTCTTTCTTGTGCTTTAAGATGGACGTAAATATAACAATAAGCAAAAAAAAAAAAAAAAAAAAAATCATAGCACCATGCTGAGCCCAAAATATCCATATTCTGTTAACCAGATGTATTTGACTTGTCCATGCATGTGATAAGTGACCTTTTTTGTATAAAGCACAGAATCACGCCCCATTAAAGTCAAGTAGGTTTTTTGCCACTGACTTCCCTAAGGGGGACTGTTTTGCCTGCAGTCAAATTTCTCCTGAACTCGAGGAGGGTTTCTGATGTGTCTCATGAAGGCTAAGATGCTCCCTAGATGATAAAATATTTATATGTGTGGATTCCTATTACTAATACACAATCCTGTGTATTATTCATGATATTTTTGCCGTTCTGCCTGAGAGTTTAAGTCGTGGGCATAGACGTTTTTGTCTGCATGTATTATTCCAGGCAGGTGCAACGCCTTAGTCCTGATTCTCTATTTGTCCAGTTCTGGGGACCTGCTGGAGGACACCTATGCCTTTTACATAATCCTTACATATTTTCCTCTAGAGAAAACTAGTGCATTCAGAGTGGAAGGCCAGAAAATGAAGAGAGATTAGAAAGGAAAAGATCCTATAGGTGCTACGTTCAGATGCTACATTCAGAAGCAGTCAAGGCAAAGGTTTGCATCTGGATCTGGGAATTGAAAATGCTCTTTGGTCCTGCATCATATACGGCAAAATGTAGAATAATCCTTTTTCTGTGTCTTCTTGCCCCATGTATTTTACAACTGAAGCATAATATTTTAGTTCAGTTCAATGAAATTTTACCTTGAAATGAAATTCAGTATGAAGAAAGCCTTCAAATATCACATTTCATTCTTAGCCTTTCTAAAAATAATTCCATGTCAGGACTTAGCTAGCATATAGAGAAAATAAAGAGCTAAACAGTTTAACCAAAGTTGTAGGTTTTATGTGAGAATATTCTGTTATGTGTCATGGTTATATCTAACCATATATCTAACTGTATCTAAAAAGAAAAGAGTTACTGTATACTTTACCAAAGATATATTGGCTCTGGATTGCCTACATGAATAAAAAGTTTGAAAAAGTTTTATTTTGGTTGGAAAAGTAAGCAGACATGACCAAATACATAGAAATTGCTATTTTTATATTTTGTTTTCTGACCATAACCGCAGTTGGATCTGTTTTTCAGATGTAACTTGCTACTCAGAAATGCTAGATATTCACAGTTTTGGCAGGAATCTTCACACACAAACAGTAGTACCAAGTCTAAATTAGTTCTAAAGGAAAGCTTTTCTAAATGAACTGATATCTATCATGTGAATCGCCTATTGTGTTCAAAATAAACCTTTTCACTTTGTAACAATTTCTATGCTAAGGTTCCATTGGATAATAAGACCAACAAAATAAGCGAGTCTGCATAGTAATTATTGAACACTGAGTTGATTGATGAAAAGGTTTCAAGCTACTTGAGAAGCAAAAAATATATATATATACGTATTTTATAAGCAGGAGCTTTTTTTTATTGTCTTAAAAATAAATAATAAACTGAGCTTGAGACCATGAAAGGAAAAGACAAAAGTATGGACTGCTCAGAAAGGCAGAGTTTAAGCAGAGTTTAACCCTGCTAAGGCACCTGAGGCAGAGACCAGCTGGTCACATGGCACCTTCCAGCTCAAGCCTCCAGATATCTTCATGCAGGTTAAAAGAAAAAAAAAAAAGGAAAACAAAAGAAAAAAAAAAAGAAAGAAAAAGGTAAATGGGGAGAGGGATGAAAATTGAAAGGAAAAGGGAAAAGAAGAGGATAACAAGATCCCAGCACAGGGATTAGTATGTGTAGTTGAATGTCAAAGCTCAGCTGCCCCCTGAGTCCAACATTTCAGGTTCAGCCAAAAGAATTTTGCATGTAATCATACTAAATGCTGCAGATCTGAACTGCTGGTCCCAGAAGGCAAATTCACCCCACCAGTCAAGTGCGTACACCCCCATGCAGTGAAGTGGGAGAGTTTGGCATCTCAGATGAGGCTTGTTGCTGATGATTACCCACCAGGGAGACTCCAGGATGATGACAAGATCTACACCTCCCTCTGCGATGTAGGCACTAATCTACATGGCATTCACTGATAAAATCCCATGTGGATTTAGTAGTCTAAACTATCCAGCTTTAAAAAGCTTCTTTTTCCTTCAGCTTGTGTCATAGTTTATGAACAAAAATTAGTCAGAGACTATTACCTGGCATTATAGGCACAAAGTTTGACTTGAACCTTTACGGATGCACTTTACTCAAAAGCAGGCTTTTGTAAACAGTCTTCACACCTCAGCTGAACACTTTCATGGTGTAAACCATGAAAAATCATGCAATATATATGTAAAAATGTATAGGTTATCACATTATACACAGATATATGCACCTGGGGTATGAAATGTGTAGCTTTGAAGTTGCTGAGGTTAAAAAGGAACATCAGCAACAAAGTGACCTGGTCATGCTTCTTTCTGTATGTTTCTTTCACATATGTTCATAATATTCCAACATACATAATTCGTAACTGCTCACATTCAGACTCTACGGCACTCAGATCCAAATCCTAAACCCTAGCTAATCCAGGTAATCCAGTGTCCGTTCCTGCACTCATTTAGTAACATAAATATTTTATGGCTTTCCTGTGTAAATCACACTGTAACTGTTCTTTACATATATGTTATATGTTGATTAAGGATAGATAAGATGTCTAACAAAACAGCTTCTAAGTTCCAGTGTAAAAGATATGTAAGCCATTTATGGCACGGTGCCCAACAGCAGCTGATGCCAAACTAATCCTCCTAGATTAGTTTGGAAATAACTATTTTCAATATTTTGGAAAAAAAAAACCAAAATCCTATGTATATGTATTTTATGTATACCAAGTTGATTTTAGTAGGAACTATCTGATCAAATTTTATCAGATAAAAATTGGATATTTAAACACCTAAATGAGTTATTTACATGGACCTAAGGACTTCAAGCTATTTGCATGCAAAGATGAGTCTTTTCAGAAAAATTCCCTGTAATATCCAAGTGAAGATTCTTGGAATGTGCTGTATTGTGGTTAAGTATTCCTAAGATCTGACTTTTCTACTCTAGCATTCAAGAAAAACCTTCACTCTACTCATAAGAAATATTCCTTGTATGTACTCAGAGTTTAAGTATATGGATTAGGAATGTTACACTTTTTGTTTAATTTTGTGTTGTTTCTTTTTTTTGTTGTTGTTCATTTCCAAATTGATCAGTTTCTGCAGTGCCAATAATTCTATAAAATGTAAATGCCATTGGCAGTTCTAATGTACTTTGCCTATATTAATCAAGGCCTAATGTAATGTGTTCCTCAAAACCTTTACAATAGATTTTTTTTTGTTTGTTATTCAAGGATGGAAGAAAAAATTTAACCTCTTTTTGACCTTTATTTCAGCTAAAATCAAGTTGTGGTACTGGCTGCTGGAAAAACAAACAGAAGCTGAATACATTCATTATGAGGCAACAACCCCCAAAGCCCTTAATTTACATACCATAGTTACTGAGTTACTTCTCAGAGGATAGTTACTCTCCCTATTATTTAACTCTCCAAATATGTTTCTGTGGGTGTTCTCCATAAATGTTCCATTTTTAGCAAATAAAGAAGTGTTTTTTCATGCTTATCAGAAGATACATTCCCTATGACAGATTAATCCCAAAATCAAACATTTGGCCCAGTTCACTGGTTTACTGACTTCCATTTTTCTGCTTTTTTCTCCATTTTTCCACCTATTTCTCCATTTTTCCATATGTTGTTCTTGTTCTTTTTTTTTCTTTTGATTCACAAATCCTTCATTCCTTTATGTAAATTACAAAGATTAATTACAATCAAGGGAAACTATATTAATAAGTATAGTTTATATTCACTCATTGTTGGAAAAGCTTGAAAATATCAAGTCTTAAATATTCAACCACTAAGATAATCTCCATTCTCCTGCTTTTTATACCATTATTATTATTATTGTACCTGATCTAAGGTGTCAAAATATGTGATTTTGACAACACGATAATGCTCACTCTGCAACTTTTGTATGTACAGATAATAAAGGCCCCCTCAACTGTTTTGTAAGTCACTGAAAACCAAACAAGCACTTAAGTAAAAAACAAAATATAGCATACCCGTCTGAATAATTTTGTTTTCATTTAACTGGCATGAACCATAAAATTGAGGGTTTTTTTGTTTTTTTTTGTTTTTTTTTCCCCTAAGATCTTCTTACATTTTAAATCCCAAACTGGAAAAAAGATTTAGATTTCCTAGAAGATTTTTGATTTTCAGTAATTTTTCTTACTATCAGAATAAAACACTTTTCAAATATTTTAAATCAAGACATTTTTACTTACAAATCTAAAACAATGAAAAAACAAAATCAAACAAGCATACAATCAAACAAACATGTTATATAATATTCAAATTTTAATTAATGATTTAGAACATTAATACCTCTGGCTGGTAGATATTCTGCATTTTGAAAATTTGTTTTCAATACGTTTAGAGAAACATTAGTTAATTTGGATTTTGACTGTGAATTATACATTATGGAATGATTTCAGCAATTCAAAATACAGAGGCAAAAGCATCAGTCCTTTTAATTCTAGAGATTGAAGCCTTTCAAAACTTGTTTGTCAAGAGTAAATTCTCTAGGTTTTCATATCAAGTAGGAGATCTTCTACCTAAGGTGCTGTTAAAGATTTTAAAAAGAAATCTAAATAGGGATTCATCAGTTTCCTTGTAATCTCTGAAACATGTGAGCATCTTAATAGCAGCTCAGAGAAGACACAAACAACAAAAAAGAACTTACAATTGATGGCTGTAAAGCTCTGATTTTTCCTGATTTAAGGTTTGTAACCCCCGTGACAGAAAGCTTGCCAAGACATCAGACTAGATGTTATCAGAGGAGGAATCTCAGCTTGAATTCTTTTCAAGAACAAGCTTTGGGTACTTTATTTGAATGAAAGTCTCCCTGTTTGGGATATGAGCTTTGTAATGTAGCTACTGGAAAATAGTCAAGTAATCAAAAGAGACATTTGGCAGCAGAATCATGACAGGGACTCTCAAAGGAAGTCGAGTGCAAACTTAAATTTCTTGGTTGCATTCATTTCTTTATATACTAAAGAGAAGCATTTTTTCAGCACAGTTTTGTCCCTTAAATATTCAGCCACTGATATTGCCCAGTGTACTGAAATGACATTGGTAATAACATGATTCCTCTGCATTTGCTATGCCAATGAAATATACACACTTTTTCTCTGTTCAATTTTTGTATCTATTTCTATGAAGCACTTGATCGTCACTTTTCACAGTTTATTACTATATTTTTTTCTTATGGGTGAAATTTGAGTGGGGATGATTAGCCTTCAACTGCATATTCAACAGAAGTGATAAATGAGAGAGTAAATTCTTGCCTTACCATATTCTCTTGACAGGTATTTTGATATGAAGTTCTGCAACAAAAGTAAGATTGAAGCATAATTTAGACTGTGATCTGAAATTACAATTCTAAACTTCACCAGTTATTTACATGCATCAACTTTGTTATTCTTTCCCAAAATTGTGATCCCATTCTCCACGTTCAAAATGATCAGTTAAAGAATAAGTTTCTGACTTTGGAACAGTTCTGCTAAGCAAGAGGTATGATGGTCTATTTCAATATTTTCAATCAGATTCTTAAATAAAACTCTCTTTGAAAAAAAGTCAAATTCATATTAACAAACATAAAGCAACAAATGCATTTACAATAGTAACACAGAAAAAAAATATGGAAAACTATGTATTTTTTGTACCCATTATTATTTATCTTAAGCTGAAGTACATTATTTCTTATTTTGTATTATTTTTGCAAGTTATTTTGAAGTCTTTCTTAAAATAGCAATGTACAGATTAATGCTCATTGTATATTCACCTCCCCAGATCAGTAACATTGTTTTTTAATTTAAGAATCCACAGATTGAGTTGAAGGACAAGTCTGTGTAGACCAGAATTTTATCTGACAGTAATCCAAGAAGGATGCCTAGGGAACAGTATAAAAGCAGAACAAGTTTGCACTGATACTTCCTTCAACTATTTTCCAACCTTTTACGTTTATGGTCATCTAATTTTTTGTGCTACAAAACTAATGACCTTTGCACTCATTTGTGACTTTTTACGCTCTTTATGCTGCTTATCATAGTTCCAGTGTAAATACTACTCAGTCAAACAAAAATAAGAGCTAAATTACTTGGACAAAGAATTTTCAATTATACAGTTTTGTGTGTTGCTTTTGAAGCCTGCTGCAAAAAAAGGTTCACATAAAAAACCTGGAAAATGATAGCATGTTCATGCTCTATAGAATAATAAGTGCTTCGTACTAATTCGTTACCATTCCTTAAGAGGAAATAAAACAAGGAAGCAAACACATAAACCTCTGCCCTTTACTTGATTTTAATGCAAATACTTGAACAACTTCTGAATAAGAAAATGAAACCATCACTTCTGAAAATGCGTAAATTTCCATGCCACATATCTGATTAGCTATTTTTTACCATTCCAATGTGTTTCTTTAGTTACTCCTAGAAGATCAAACAATGTGGTTTCAATTCACATATTAAAGCTCAGTGATACCAAACTGTATTTTTGCCTGAGATTATTTTATGCACATGTCCTTCAGTTATAGAAGCACTTTAAATAAATCTTTGGGAATACGATTAAGCACCCACAGGAAAAAGAGGCAGACACTGTATATGGAATATATCTTCTTTCCTTCCTTGCTTTCTCTTTCTTTTCTTTTACTTTTCAAGAGCTATGGAAATAATAACAGCTTGAAATGTTCTACCACTTACATCAGTGTATCCATCTAGCATGATAAACAGCAGCCTGTTACATCTTTATTTCCAAAGTTCTGTAGCAGAAAAGTTGAAAGAAGGAGGCTAACAGCGGAGACCAGTTTTTATACAAGACACAGAGCTCACATCTGAAAGCATCACAGTTGAGAGCAAGAGGGACACATCAGGATTATGAGCCCCACTAAGTCAATGTAAAAGCCTATTTCTCATCCTAATTCACATGAACATTCCTTCCACTGTGTTTCGGAAAAGATGTAACAAGCCTTTGCCCTAGACTTCAGTCTTCTTCAATAATATAAAATTTTTGTTCTGTTTGGCACAGAAAGCACACACTCCAATTTGCCATGTAACACAGCATAAACATACTGGCTGTCCACCAACAAACTGAATAAAATATAAAATAGCTACTTGATACGGCTCTTTCCCAATGGGAATGTTTACATGGGCCTCTAACTTTTACATAGCTATTAATTTTGGTCATATTCATTTCATCTAATACCAGATATCTGTCGTTTTGGCAATTAGCTAATTACTCTAGCTTTCACGATAGCATTGTTAGAAATAAATAGGCTTCTGGAGGCACAATTAATCTGACTACATAGAATAAAATGATGGTTGCCATGGAAGTACCCTGGAAGTATTTATTTCCTCTCAGTAAGATGCCTAACTTTCTCAGTGACCTCAACATATTTCCTCTTAGTTCAAATTCTCACTGATTTTCATTACAAGAGGAAAAGAAAATAAACAGACATGGAGGACAATAGGAAAAAGAAACTAAAGAAGATAGAGATAAATATGATGAGGTAAAAAAAAAGTAGGTAAGGGGCAGAAATTATTTTGTTCAAATCCACTAGAAACAGTTTAATGAGCTAGAAAAGCATTCTGAAACTGGTGGACTCACATTAAAATGCCATGCTCGTATATTAATGATGTAATTCAGAATCCTTAGGAATTTGTAGAAAAATTTCTTTGGACTTCAGATACATATTTAATCAACAAGTAACATGCTGATTCAGTTGAGTACTCAGACTTGAATGCAACCTGCACATCAGCAAACTAAGAGGAAGATTTCTTAAGTCTTAAATTTTCAACAACAAATTTTGGGGGTAATGAACTGTTAACTCACATTTCCTGATTGTTTTACTTAACAGAGCTATCTATGCATACTGCCTCAAAAGAAAAGGCAGACCCTAGTTACAGTGTATTGATATTTGTTTTAAATGTCTGTTGTTTCTCATCAGAATTGCAGATCCCTTATACTGAGAATCATTGAATCAAAGAATGGCTTAGGCTGGAGAGGACATTAATGATCATCTAGTTCCAACACCCCTGCCATGGGCAGGGTTGCTACCCACTAGACCAGGCTGCCCAGGATCCCATCCAGTCTGGCCTTGAATGTCTCCAGGGATGGGCCATGCACAACCTCTCTAGGCAGCCTGTTCCACCACCTCAGCACTCTCTGAGTAAAAAATTTCTTCCTAAAATCTAATCTAAATCTCTTCTCTTCTAGTCTAAGGCCATCCCCCCTTTTTCTGTCACTGCCAGACCCCTCCTGCTCATAAGCTCCCTTCAGGTACTGGAAGGTTGCAATGAAATCTCCCTGGAGCCTTCTCTTCTCCAAGCTGAACACACCCAACTTCTTGAACTTTTCTTCATAGGAGAGCAGGTCCAAAGAAGGGCTTGTGAAGGGCTTGGAGAATATGCCCTACAAGGAGAGACTAAAGGAACTGGAGCTGTTTAGTCTGGGGAAGAGGAGGCTGAGGGGAGACGTCATTGCTCTCTTCAAATACCTGAAAGGTGATTGCAGTGAGAACGGGGTTGGTCTCTTCTCACTGGTGACAGGTGACAGGACAAGGGGAAATGGCCTCAAGCTGCATCAGGGGAGGTTTAGGTTGGATATCACGAAAAACTTCTTTACAGAANCTCATTGCTCTCTTCAAATACCTGAAAGGTGATTGTAGAGAAAGTGGAGTTGGTCTCTTCTCATGGGTGACAGGACAAGGGGAAATGGCCTCAAGCTGCATCAGGGGAGGTTTAGGTTGGATATCACGAAAAACTTCTTTACAGAAAGGGTTGTTAAGCACTGGAACAGGCTCCCCAGGGAGGTGGTTGAGTCATCATCCCTGAATGTGTTTAAAAACCGTTTGGATGTGGTGCTCAGGGACATGATCTAGGGGTGGATTGTTAGAGTTAGGGTAGTATGGTTAGGTTGCAGTTGGACTTGACGATCTTGAGGGTCTTTTCCAACCTGAGCAATTCTATGATTCTATGATTCTATGATTCTATGATTTTATGATTCCATGATTCTATGATTCCATGATTCTATGAGAGGTGCTTCAGCCCTTTGATTGTCTTCGTAGCCCTCCTCTGGACCCACTCCAACAGCTCTGCATCCTTCCTGTGTTGGGGGCCCCAGACCTGGATGCAGTACTCCAGATGAGTCCTCACAAGGGCAGAGTAGAGGGGGACAATCACCTCCCTCACCCTCCTGCCACCTCTTTGATGGAGCCTAGGATACAGTTGGCCTTCCAGGCTGCAAGAGCACACTGGTGGCTCATGTTCAGCTTTTCATTCATCTAGACCCCCAAGTCCTCTGCAGGACTGTTCTCAATGAGTTTTTCTCCCAGCCTGTACTCATACCTGCAACACCTTGCTATTGACTTTGTTAAACCTCATTAAATTATTGTGTGCTCATTTTCTGAGCCTATCCAGATCCCTCTGGATGGCACTTCTCCCTTCTATTGTGTCAACTACACTACTCATCTTGCTGACGACACACTCAATCCCACTGCCTATGTCATTGATAAAGATAAGAGCACAAAAGGAAGCCATAAATCAAGAGTCTAACTCTGGAGAAGAACTGAGATTAATTCCCATACTCAGGCTTTTCTAGTTGGCTTGCTCTATTGTCAACGGTTTACGGGCGCTAGGCCCGATTCTGTGACGAAGGGGACGGGGGACCCACGGGCCCACGTCCCGGGAAAAGGGGAAAGGGGAAAAGGGTAGGGAGATGGCCCTGAGAGCAAAGAACAGCGGCAACAATCTGAGGAGAAACAAAACTAATTTACTAAATAAAATATTGGAATGCAAAACAATATACTATAATACAATATAATTACAATTTAAGCTGATAAATCCAATACAGAGAGAGAGAATGTCCCAAAATCAAGGTAGGCCTTACTCTACTACCGACGATAAGACGGCTGGAGAGCGAGGTGCTGCCAAGACAAGAGACGGCGGAAAAAGGGACGAGGTCTCGTGATCTGCAAGTTTTTATACTGCGAGCTTTTATCTTTTCCCTCCGGCTGGAAAATGGTAACAGAGGAGTAAAGTACCGTGGGGACTGTAGTAGTCCTTCTCTTCTGAGAACTAGGTATGTCCACTACATGATGTTATGATGTGGAATACCAATAACCGAAAATCACAAAACCATGACATCTATGCAAATTTTGGTTTAGGATCCATCTTCAAAATATTTTTCCTGATATAAATTATCTTCAAGATCTCACCTTTCTATGAGAACTGCTCTGAAAGAAATGCCTCCTATTTTCTTATGTTGGCCCACAACATAAGAGGCAGATGGTGATATGGCAGTAGAGGCTGAACCTTCCCACCAATATTATGTTACATTTTGTTGCTGTGTGACAAATGGCAGCAGAGAGGCAGTCTGACAAAATGGTGTCTGACGTGGATGTACATACAAAGCAAAAGAGGTTGTTGAATTCTTCCATGTGGAAACAATTTCATTTATGGACATTCTCTGACGCTTGCTGAACATTTATGGAGATCAACCAATGGATGTAAGGACAGCAAGCCCATGGGCAATGCATTTCAGCAGTAGCGACAGTTACAGTGGGGCACCTTCACTGGTGCAGATTTTATAAGCATGGCATTCAGGCTCTTGTTCTTCCCTGAGAAAAATGAATAGCTAATGGTAGTGACTATGCTGAAAAGTAGTGTTTTGTAGCTGAGAATTTGCTCTACCAAATTGAGTTATTGTACTTTTTGTATGTGTTGTAGTTTCCAAGGAAAGAAATAGGAGGCATAACTTTAAGAGCAACCTACGTAATTCTAGCGCTAAAAAGAGGAATGCCATAGCATTCCTGCAGTGGGATTCAGACAAGTACATTTTCTGGGATTAAATTAAAGCTATTAGGCACAGCACTTCACTAGTACAGATCTATCTCTTCTGAAGCCAAAGACTGTACCTCAGAATTGTCCTGTTCTGTTATATGAATGTGACAGCATGATTAGAGGTAGCTAAGAGAATATTTATAATTTAGATATCATGCAAAATTTGTGTAAGTAGCACAGGCAGCCAAATCTGGGTTATTGATTCCTTTTAGGGGACTAGTTTCCTAAATCTAAAAAGCACACAATCTTTGTCTTTTATATGCTTTGTTGAATTTATTACTCTGATGACAACAGAGAGAAATAGAGTTCCAAATCAGAGATCTGAAATACTCGTATGACTGAAATGTTATTCTGATTGCATTAAATTTTCAGAACATCAATAAAGAAATTCTTTCGTGAAAATGTATATGGTATACATAGATATTGCATTAATCTACAAGTCACAACATTAATTAAAAAATGACTGGGAATTTGCAGGTCATGTATTTTAAAATCAGAATGACAACAAATAATAAAACTGAAGAGAAAGTACATTCCAGAAATCTCTTTATGCTATTTTTAAAGAGTTCTGAAATTATATGATAATCTGAACTTTTTGACGGATATCAGTATTTAAAATGACATCTTCCAGTTTGAAGAATTTTCTAGATATTTTAACTGAAAGTCAGAATTAGTGTGTAACAGAAAAAAAATAAAAAGTAGAATTAAAATAGAGTGAATCATTTTAATTATTGCAATTCAATACATTTTTAATATCAGTTCCTCAAAATATCAGATTTTGACACTTCATTAAAGATGGGAAAGAACTAGAAAAGTAAACAAAACAAAACAGAAACAAAACAAAACAAAAAGCAAGCTTATGATAAGAGAATATAACTTCCTGTGTAGTTATGATTCTGATTAAGAAGTCATGAGCCAAAAGCTTGAGAGGTCAATGATACCAGTGTACTGGTCATGAAGAAAATGCACTGACAATATAAATTAATACACAATTAAACTTTACCTAATTTTAATGTATTTATTATCACTGTGATGTTCTGTGATTTGCTTTGTTAGTGTAGGAATCCAATGGGAACATGTGAATATAATATGCAAACCTGGATACGCAATATGTCCATGAATAAATTTCTTAATCTCATACACTTTATTTACTGGTTGCAACAACCCTTACCCAAAATATACAGAAGGAGTTGTGAGGCTCTGCTCATTCATTAAAAGCATTAAATCTGCTCTGACAGCATTTCATGAGTCATGCTAGAAGCCTATAACAATAAAAAATTGTGTTCATGGGATTATAACCCAAAAAGGAAAACGTATTGCTTCTTTACATTTGCACAGTCCTGTTCAATAGACTTAAATAATGACCAGGTAAATAGGGAACTTCTCTGACAATATTTTACTTGCCCTAGTATTATTACTGGCAATCATTATCATTTTTTCTTAATTAAGTTACTGATCTTATTGATAGTAGTCATGAATGTACAAGAAATACAGTTTCCTACAGTCTTGTAGACAGAATTTCACATGGAATATTTTACGTGGTTTATTTTATTAAGAATAAAGAATTTTTCTCCTTCACTATTTCAACACCTGTAGTTTTGTCACTTGTTTGGTTGTTTTTGTATTTTTGTTCTGTTTTATTTTGTTTCCTGAAGGAGAAGGACTGTACTGGAAAAAAAAAAAAAAAGAGGAAAACTAGGATTCAAAATAAACAGTTCTCAGCTTAACCACCCTCATTAGATCTACAGACTTCTCTCTTAAACATTCAGATATATGACTGTATATGAAAATCAGATGGGCATGAGGAAATGATTTCATTTGCAGTATTGATCCATATGGCAAACAGCTGCTGTTCAGATGAGCAAACTTCAGAGAAGCAAATTTGTTAAATCCAAACAGAGAATCTTGCAGTCAAAGGTAAATATGTCATAGCACCTTGCATCTTTCATTTACTGTTGTCACCACTGAAAATGCATAGTTTCTGAAGACATGTTGTTCTTTCGTTTGAGAGTAACTTAGAAGACGGGAGATAACAAATGCACAAAATATAAGATCTGAATAGTCATCATTGCTGAAACATGCAGTAAATGGGAACATGAGTCCTATGAGCCATACCAGTTTACCACAGACATCTACAAGAATGCATGATTACCCCGTGCTTGCATAGGAAGCCATTCTAGAAAAATAATATTTTTGTTTTGTGACAGACTAGTTCAGTTTGAAGAGATCTTCAAATATCATCGAATCCAGGAGTCTGACCATTTCAGGGCTCACAGAAAGTTGAAGTATATCATTAAGAGTATTATCCAAATGCTTCTTTGATCATTAACAGACATTGTGCATCAATCACGTCGCTAGGAAGCCTGATCCAGTGTTTGACCACCCTAATTTTTCCTAATATCCTGTCTGCACATCCACTGATGCAGTTTCGTGCCATTCCCACATGCCCTGTTGCCGTTTACCACAGAGAAGAGACTGCCACTTCCTTCTCCACTTCCCCTCCTCAGGGAGCTGCAGAAAGCAATGAGGTCACCTCTCAGCTTCCTTTCCTCCAGCCTGGACAACTCAAGCGTCCTCACCCTCTCCTCACAGGACATGCCTTCCAGTCCTGTTACTAAAATTTAACATATACAACACTAGTATCCTCTCAATACTCTCAATTATCTTAACTTCCTTTTTACACTGTGAAACCTGAAACTGCAAAAAATATTCAAGGTGAAGCTGCACTAGTGCTAAATACAGTGAGAGAATCACCTCTTTTGACTGGCTGGTTGTTCTGTGTTGAATGCACCCCAAAATTCAGTTTGCCCTCCTGACTGCCAGGCCATACTGCTGTCTGATGCTAACCTGGCTGTCAGCAGCACCCCAAAGTCTCTTCTTATTGAGCTGCTCTCAGGCACTCATCTCTCAGTCTGTACCTGTGTCTGGCGTTACTTGGTCCCAGATGCAGCTCTTTTTAACATTTGCTGAAATTCATGCGTTGCTGATTGCTCAGGGCTCATCTATCTAGATTCCGCTGCAAGGCCTCTCCTGCATCCAGATCACCGAGAAAAACTGAAGTTGTCACTGACACTCAGCTCTAGCCTGTTTCTACCTATTAAAAATCCCACTTCTAATAAATTGAAGTAGAAGTGTGAAGTGAGGCCCATCATATTTCACTGAGACTGCCTGCATCTTTTTCTTTTAGTAGAAGTTTAACTTCAACAATGAAGTTCTTGAATATACTCTTCCATCTTTCATTCTCCATACAGATTTCAGTCTGAAGACTAATTTTTAACCTTACATATAATTGCATTTTATGGAGCCTTATATTTAAGAAGAAAAATGACACTACAAATACTTGTACTTTTTTTCCTTGTTATTACACATCTTTATTATTTTTTTAAATTATATTTTTGTTTCTTTCACCCCTCCACCTGTGGCATGCTAACCTTTATCTCTTCAATCAAGGTCCTTAGATTTGACTACTCAAGGCAGAACTGTAATTATTGAAGAAATCTAGAATGGCTAGCTTTGAACTTCATTACTTGTTTTGTTTTCAGGAAATTATTCCGTGTCTTCTGATGCTCTGCCCCAGAGATTTTCCTGATAACTGTTTTATTCAGAAAATAAATAAGTCATGTAAGACTGTGAAGTATTTAATATTTACTTAGTACTTTAATGTGAATGGAAATTCTATGGATTGACTGTCTAAGATTTTATTGTAATTGCTCAGCTTGTAGCTCATTCAATGTAAATTCTGGAAGCCACCTATTTTAACAATTTTCAGTCCGTACTCTTAAATAAAAAGTAGGATTAGTCATCTACATTAAGGAGAGAGATGTTTAGCCTTCCTTATAAAAATTATTTTAGGTCTCCAAAAATCTTAGTTATTTCTTCTAACTACTATTCTATACAGGAAGAAACTATGGCAAAGAGATTATGGGAATGAAAATTGTCACTTTCACAGAATCACAGAATGTTTGAGTTTGAAAGGAACCCCTAAAGGACATCTAGTCTAACCCTATTGCTCAAGCAGGGAGACCTAGAGCTAGTTGCCAAAGACAATGCTGAAATGACTTTTGAGTATCTCCAAGAATTGACTGTAATCTGTTTCAGTGCTGTCGACGGTTTACGGGCGTTAGGCCCGATTCCGTGACAAAGGGGACGGGGGACCCAAGGGCCCACGTCCCGGGAAAAGGGGAAAGGGGAAAAGGGTAGGGAGATGGCCCTGAGAGCACAGAACAGCGGCAACAATCTGAGGAGAAACAAACTAATTTACTAAATAAAATATCGGAATGCAAAACAACACACTATAATACAATATAATTACAATTTAAGCTGATAAATTCAATACAGAGAGAGAGAATGTCCCAAAATCAAGGTAGGCCTTACTCTACTACCGACGATAAGACGGCTGGAGAGCGAGGTGCTGCCAAGACGAGAGACGGCGGAAAAAAGGGACGAGGTCTCGTGATCTGCAAGTTTTTATACTGCGAGCTTTTATCTTTTCCCTCCGGCTGGAAAATGGTAACAGAGGAGCAAAGTGCCGTGGGGACTGTAGTAGTCCTTCTCTTCTGAGAACCAGGTACATTCACTACATGATGTTATGATGTGGAATACCAATAACCGAAAATCATAAAACCATGACAAGTGCTTACCACTATAAGAATGGAGTGAACCACTTCCAATCTTGATTTTCAGATGGAATTTTCAGTTTAAGTTTGTACCTACAACCTCTTTTCCTGTCAGCTGGTACCACTAAAGAGAGTCTGTAATTCTGTGATTTCCTGACATGGAGCAGATTAGGCATCATTATTTTTAGACTAAGACTCCATTACAAGAAATTATTCCAGGGATTTTCAAACTGAAAAGGAAGATGTATCTGAAATCTGCTATGCCTTGGAGTAGCAGATTTCCTATGTAATTCAGTCTTAAATATATGTAAGTCACAGTAGTGAGCACTCATGAATACGTCCTGTCAGGGCACATGGACTTATAACTCCAATTAAGTTTTCCCTGATCTGGTCCTCTTCCACCAAGGGTCAATCTTCTTTGGTTAATAATTTTCCCAGGTCTCTGTCTGGGATCTAGTATTCCTGAAGGTTATTAAAGACTAAGATGAAGACACTGGGGCTCTGGAGTGTCTCCAAAAAACAGCAGTGAAGCTGTTAAAAGTCCTGGAGGACAAGTCTTATGAGGAGCGACTGAGAAAGCAGGGATTTTTTTAATCTGGAGAAGAGGAAGCTCAGGGGAGGCCTTGTCACCCTCTACAGCTATCTGAAAGGAGGCTGTAGCGAGGTGGGAGTCCACCTTTCCTCCCAGGTAACTAGTAATGGCGTTAAGCTGCACCACAGAAGTTCAGGTTGGATACTAGAACAAATTTATTCTCTGAAAGAGTCAAACATTGCAATACGCTTCCTATGAAAGTGATGGAGTCAATGTCCCTGGTGATTTTCAAAAAAAAGGGTAGATATGGCACTGAGGGACATGGTTTAGTAAGTGAACTTAATAAGCCCTTCCAGCTATCCTTCACATTCCTTGCCACATTCAACTCCATTTGGGTTTTGGATTTACTAACTGCACATCTGCATGCTCATATAATGGATCTATATTCCTCACAGTCCTGTCCCTGCTTCCACCTTCCCTATACTTCCCTTTTGTGTTTCAGTTTTGCCAGGAGCAACTTGTTCATCCATGCAAGCCTCCTGGCACTTTTTTTCCTGACTTCCTTCTTGCTGGTATGGACTGCTCTTGAGCTTGGAATAGCTGACCCTGAAATCAGTGTTTCTAGGCCACTCTTCCCTCCAGGGACTATCCCACCTACCAAGCAGATGAAGAGGCCAAAATCTTTTGTCTTTTCAATTTCTCAGCAACACCTCAGGAGGATTATCCATGATTCACACTTTCAGACCCAAAATTTATTCAAATGAGTGGGATTTAAATCCAGCTTTAGTCCTGAAAATCTTCTTTTATGTCTGTTAATCCTGCACAACTGTCTTGGGCGCTGCACAGCATCTAGAATTACAGTAGCTACCTATGTGAACACAATATTTTGCAACAGAGTCAAGTAGAGTGTAAAAAAAAACAGTTAACTGAATCTAATATTTGCATTTGAGTGTGTGAATGCAGATCTCTAATGATGGTAACAGGATCTTACAAATCTATCTCATACATAACTTTCTGTCTCATAGATGCCTGACTTTAGGTATCTGAATCTTGGCTTGAGTTTCTCTGCAAACATTAAGTTTTCTTTGTAGAAAATGATAGCAAAAGTTAGTTTTGCTGCATGTTACATAATAAACACTTTACAGTGTTTTTAAAATCATCAAAAATTATGTAAAAAGTTTTTTATTTTTCAAATAAATATTGTATAAATATTTTAGAAACAAAAAAACAAACACAGTGTTCTTCATATATTTGCTAATAAAATGGAGGGAAACCTCACAGGGAAAGGATGACTCACAATTCATAAAATTAGATGCTATACAAACAATGAAACATTCACTTCCTTCAGTTAAATTAACATTCTTTCCATGAGAGGTACAAATCATCTTTCATTCTTCCCTCAGCTCCTGCTTTCCAGGCAGTAATACTCAAAAAGTTAGATCATATCAGAGCTACTAAATTGTTCAGTCCCACTGTCTATCTGAATTAGCAGGATCAAAGATTTTGACCAGCATTACATTCACACCCATCAATCACGACACAACCTGTGAGTCTGCTATAACCACTCACCGTAAGCTCCCAATGCTGTAAAGAGAAGGGACAGGAAATAAGAAGAAGAAATGAGATATAAATGTCACTTAACCAGCACATGGGGCAGAAATCTGTGCCAGCTTGTTGTATGACAGTATGCATCCTAAGGGTAGGTAAAATCCTTCTTTCTCAATTGAACAGGAAGAGGAATGTAAAGCTGAAATGGCAAAAACAACCCTTACATTTACATTATAATTATCAGGTCTAATTAATATAAAAGGTACTCAGCTACACATTGTCCTATGGTTGTACTTGTAAGAAAGTCAGAATTTAGTTTTGAAGTAACATGACTTTTTTATTGTAAAGACTTTGCATACTTCTAAATAATTCTTCTCCCTTTCAGCATTTCCAGCTTGGGGTCAACAACTCCAAATCACTTTTTATTTAGCCAGCTTACACATATTTAATTCTTGTAGTCTTCCTTAGTCTTTTAATTCTTTTAGGCATTTTAATTCTTTTGCTATTATTGTTTTACTGCTAGCAAGGATAGCAGGCAGAATGTTGGATTATTTCCATTTCCATGAATACTACTTAATACTGCAGGCAGATTAAAAAAATCATGAGTTTTTCTAAGATTTATTATGTCAAAATGCTAAACATTTACCTGTTATAGGTTTCTTTTTCTCCCTTCTTCCCTATTTTTCATCTTCAGATAACTGTATAAGTTTTCTTGTTTCTTTTTCATTTTCCTTTTTTTTTTTAACGTCAAAAACATGATCAGCATGACAATACAAAAGACATCATCCTCTTCTGAGAAATGACCTTCACTATTAAGAGGATTCCCTTGGGACACACTAGGACAACAAAATTCAGTGAAGAGAAAAAGTGGTAGAAGGAGAACCAATAATGAGTCTTGTGGCCATATCACTGTATGATCTTATAGAAAGCCTATATTATTGCAGTTCTTAGGAAGTCACATCAGAAAGTTTTTCAATATAGGAATGATGAAAAAAATAGAAGATTAAAAACGATAGCTAGGTAAAGAAATATTCCCCTTATGATTGTTTTGTTTGAAGGATATTCCAGAATCATTTTGGTCTGATGCCTAGAAATTAAATTTTTCTTTCTAAACTAATTGTACTCATGGCCAATTTCTTATGCTTGTAATGCAGCCTATCTTAAAATACCTTTTTCTACCTTCCTGATATCAGTAGAGATGAATCACCAGCAAACAGCAATGTATCTCCACCTTTTAACAGGATAAACAGACTAAGTCATTTTAGTAGTATTCATAGAGTAGACTCCATGAATTTTGAATAATGAAGTTAAAAAAAAAATAGGCATCTAATTTTTTTCTACTTATTCTTTAATGAGTGATGAACCAAAGTAGAATTCTGTTATGGGATGCACATGTAAGTCCTGTCACACTGCACAGCTGAATTTGATTTTATTCCTTGCACTTTAGTTCTCTAAGTCATCATTCTTAACATGACAATGTCTATATTTAAACTAAGTGATATTAGAGTTATCTATCCCCATTTCAGTGCAAAATCCAAGCATACAGCAGCCTCCCTTCTTCCAAACTTACAGAAGAAAGGTACTCAGGCAACTGGACCAGAAGAGAATTGAGATATATTCCAGGTAAGTCATCAAGACAAATTGTTCCAGGATTGGGATATTTGATGGCCACATACTATAATGGTACACCCACTCTAGATGCACATCTCCTCATATGATAGCACAACCATAATCAATAGAAACAGATTTACACTTCATTCTCTAGTCTCTAATGAGAAGTTCTAAACAGATATTTCACTGTTTCTACCCTAATAGTTATCTTCATCATGACCAACTGTTATATTACCTTCACAAAATCATAACTAATTTTCTGTAGTAAAATTAATACTTTATTATGTGAAATATCATATGCTTTCTCAATAAATGTATTGTATAGATGACAGTGGAATCAAAAAGATCTGCTTTGTATGGCATGATTAACCTTGATAAATTAACTCTGTACTATGTTGTTTTCTATTTATTGTGAAGTTTTCAATTAATCTATCCTCCAGGTGTTCTATATTATGAAGGTCAAAATATTGTTCCTCAACTCCCCAGTATATATTTTTTCACTTTTTAAATAAAAATTTTGCATTACCTAGCTTCTAGTTATAGAGGACACTCTGCAACTTGACGTATTTTATATTATTTTGTGCTACATTTCATTAGTCGCTTTTTGTTTTTTTTTCTGGGGCGATGCTTACCAGGCCTACCTTCAGTGCCTAACTTCAAAACACATAAAAACAGGTACTGCCCAAAGACCTGCTCATCAGTGGATAGACGAGAATTTTCAGATTCCAGTTTAGATCTTAGGGAGTTTTAACTGATGTCTATAGCGGCTTTTTCCTGCTATTGATTCTAAAGGAGCATGGGAGAAACAGGCTCCTAATTGTTTTGTTTAGTATTTAGCACAGGTGAAACTCTGCCAGGGCTCTGAGTGCACTCATGGGTCCTAATGTCCTGCCCAAACCCAGCGCTTCCCACATGCTGCTATTGGTCCAGAACCCCACACCGGCACCGGTGCCATCAGTTCCTGCTCCAGCACGGCTGCAGAAAGCCATTCCCAGCCATATCACCACCCTGCCCTGCCTGGCTGTGGACTCAGCCAAGCTGGGTGCACTCTGCTGGCTGATATCCAGCTGGGTCTTGGCCTGTGCCTGTCCCCACAGCCCGGCCCAGGCATCCTGGTCTGTATCTGACCCTGGTTCCTGTCATGGGGCCTGAATGTGACCCCAGCCCAGGGGGTAACATCCTGTTCCCATCCCCAGAGAGCTACCCAGTGCCTGGGGCAGAGCTGGCCCTTGGCTGCACCCAGCCTGCTCTGCTCCTTGCTGGGGAGGATGGGCCCTTATTGTTAAGCCCTGCCCTGCTGCCTCAGGGAGGCCAGCTGCCCATAGCCCAAGGTCCATGGCTCATGTAGGCCCATGATAGATTTTAGATTTCAGTTAAATTCCACTGCACATGTGGCACTTTTTCCTGCCTTTTTCTTCATTCCAATGCTATTGAACGTTGGGGTTTGGTGCCACATTATGTTGTCTTTAATTTCTACACTTCATTGAACAGGAGTCAGACTTCCAAGTAGACTTTTACTCATTTTAATTTCCTTTGCTAAGGCAAACCTAAATTGACTTTTTGAAATTGTCACTTTGTGCTTGTATTTTACTTTCTGTAATGATCAGCTCTTTCTCCATTCTAAATAGGCTCCCTGTTTACTTCTAATATCCTTTTTATGAGATGGTTGTTTATCCACTTAGGCCTCTAAAAGGTTTTCTTTGTTTTTTTCTCTCTGCATGAGATGAAAGTCCCAGATAATTTTTGTACATTTTACTTAGATAAATTCCAGGCAAACAAAAAGAAGTTCTTGAGCTCTTTAGTCCAGTTAGCTTCATTAATTAATTTCCTTAATTCTGAAAATTTGTTCTTTGGAAACAAGGAACAAAACAAATCCTTTGCTCCTGACCCATCCTGGTGAAGTCATTTAGAGGGGAATGAGCCTAGAATGGTAATACTTCCCTGTTTGCACAATGTATTCGTAAAGTGATTTATACTAGTCCAGTCAAAATGCAAGCACTTCTGTTGATATTGAGTTTAATTGAGCAGAGTAATGACTAAAGGCTCTTAAAGGTCACTGCATCCAGATGTTCAGCTATTAGTCACCATCACCCAACAAACTTTCTACAGTAAATAAAGATAAAATAAGGAAACACTGCAACCTTCAACAAAATTAGTGTGTGACTGGTAGGATTATATACTTCTGCTTTCTGGTCAGCTATGTTAAATTCCACCAGAAAACAAAATCTTACTGAAAGTAAATTTTACCCTATAAGGAAGAACCAGCGTTTGCTTTATACAGACAAGTAGGCTTTACTATCACGAGTAATTCAATCACAGATTGAAACTTACAGTCTTTATAACAATTCTGATGTTTTAACCACTGCATAATCATGGTATTACTTGTTGAACACTACAATGGGTGCACAGTCTTGCCTTTGAAAGATTAAGCAACTCACAGTGGCTTTCCTATCATAGTTTAGGATACACAGCTTAGTGATTAACATAAAAAAAAAGTCTTCGATTTCGAAAACTAATCCTATTGGATTCAAGGTTAGTGTTCATTAGTTCTGTTAATTTTTTTGATCTTTTAAAATCAATTTTTGCAGAAATAATAATATCAGGAACCCTGTTGTTATAAACTGACTACCTCCGATAATATTTCAGACTCTTGCATAGTATTTAGTAAGTCAATCTAAAATAAATTTTCAGGTTTTTTCCTGCTGTCTTCTGAAATACATGGGTCACTCCAAAAGTAATGCCTTCTATTTATTTCCATGGAAACTACAACCAATACAAAGAGCACAACAAAACTATTTGATAAAGCAAATTCTCAGCTACAAAACACTATTTTCAGCATAGTCACTACCATTAGCTATGGATTTTTGCAGAGATGAACAAGAACCTGCATGCCATGCTCATAAATATCTGCATGGTTGTCTGGAACATGGCTCATCTTTCACATCACTGTCCCCATTGCAGAAATGTACCACCCACCACCTCACTGTGCTCACATCCACTGTTTGGTCTCCATAAAGGTTCAGCAAGTGTTGATGGATGTCACTGGATGAAATTTTTTCCTCGTGGAGTAATTCAGTGACACGTCTTTGTTTTATATTCCATACGTCGCTCTGCAACAAAATGTAATGGAATATTGGCAGGAAGGTTCAGCCTCTACTGCCATACTACTAGCATCTCCCTCTGATGTCATGAACCAAGATATTAATAAAGTAGGCATTACTTTTGGAACAGCCCTTGTATGTACAAAGGCATTTCAGATTTCTATTAGAGAGCTATATTTCAGCTTATATTATATATGTATGTATTGTAATCTTATATTGTACAGTTACTCAGTTAAAAAAATACAAAGAAATTCTCACCACTTAGAAACCAGTCCAGAATTTAGTTTCAGTAACTGATACATTCAAAAATTGCATTGAAATTATTTTAATTTTAGGAGAACTTAAAATCAAAAGATTTGTAATGCCAGTGACATTCTGTCCTCAGCTTTCTCTTGTAGATGTAAACTGGTGATACTTATTCATTCAGAGAAATGACGGAAAGGTAACTGGAAATTGAAGCTACCACTGATCGATCACTCATCATTAAATTATGTGCAAATTATTTTCATATTTAATTGGAATTAACCTAGGCAACATTACTTAAATACTTCTGTTTATCATGCTACTGTTACACAAATGCTATAAGAAGACTCTAATTTTAATTAGATATATACCATGGAAAATTCCACTGCAAAAGGAAACCAATGTTATTGAATTTTCTTTTCAATCCATCTTTACAGTGTTTCATCCAGAAGACTGTGATCCTTATTTATCAGCACTCTGCTTCCCCAGTGAGATAAACAGCATTCTTTAGAAAATATATTGCCAGACTTTACAGTAGAATTCATTTGTTGGAGTGATAAATCTAGAGCTAAGCCTGAATGCAGTCTCATTTAATCCAAGAACATTGTCACAATTTATGTAATGGGCTGCTCTAAAGGTTAACAAGAAAACATCCTATCTCTTTTTTTAAATGTCATCCAAATATTTTATAGATTTCTCTCCATCTCCTGTTGTAGACCCTTTAGTTGAATTAGCACAGCTGTCTGAGAGATCAGATTTAAGGCCTTTCAATGTTCCCTTGATATCAGAATGGATGCCTCAGGAGTACTGCTAGGCAAAAGGTAAAGTAGACTAGCGCAGCATATTTTCTAAACCCATTATATAAAAAGAAGTGACAGCAGGTAGGTAAGAATTCTTTCTATCTATTAAGAGGCTTTTAAAGTCCTGGAAACAAGCCTAAAGTGTCCAAAAGCAGATCCAAATAAAATGCAGTGAACCAGTGCTATCTTTTATTTAGCAATGATATTGGATGGCAATAAGTTTACACTGCAAAATAATGTTCTGAGACTGGATGAGAGTATGACCTCTAGCCATACAGCAAGGAAAAAATATTCCATCCTCTTAATACTTTTTTCTTTGCTAGCCAATTTTCTAAAATTAATCTTGTAGTCTACAATGGAGGACACTGCTGTGCTTTGGGCTAGATGATCAGAGGTTGTCAGTTTTCTGCATCTCCACAAATGAAATCATTCAGTCACAGACAACTTCACCAACATACATGAAAACAACAAATCACTGAAATAAAGGAGCAAAAATTTTATTTTATTTTGGTTTCTTCCCATAAACGACAGTTGTACACTAAGGAGGCTTCTTGGCTCAGGGAACAAATTATCTGAGTAGGAAATGTGGCCTCTGATTGTCCAGCTACAGGTATTGATTCATCAAGGGAAACTGAAAACCTGTAATGTGATCACCCCAAGCACTAACTCCTGCAGGAAAGAGGGAAATCTATCACAAATTTCTGACCATTAAACAGAAGATTAAACACATTTGTTTTTTTTAAAAAAGTTACCTTCATTCAGCTCTTCTAAATAAGAGCTGTTAGAACATGGTTTTTTTTCATAATCTTTTTTTCATGATCTCCTCCCATATAAAGCAACTCCATATATGTACCAACAATATTCTTGTTTCTATTCTAACTCCCAGTTGGTGTGGTTGGAAAGTTATCAGATGAGTCTTTCTCTGCCTAATCTTATTATGGAAAATAAGTCAGTATGAATGGGACATGTACATATGAAAAATAAAGAATGGTATTTTGCATGCTAATAAACCCGATTATGACTTATTCTTGTCTTGCAAATACCTGAAGAAATGGGCTAGAGGAAAGGCTGGAGCTAAACTACGTATTCAAGTTTCGAACTGTCAGGACCATAATTTTTTTGGATGTGTCATACGTGTAAAAGAGAATAGTTAAATCTTACTTAGAATTTCATGGGATTTAAGATTTATTTAGCATATTATCCATTTTCACATGGGCAGGGTGACTCAAGGACAAGCAGACTGTCTATGAATTCAAAAACTATACAGTGTTTCTATTTCAGTTTTTCAATTGCCAATTGCTTTCCACTTCTGAATCAGCAGTTGTAATATTTAAGGTGGCACTAAAGGTGCTTTATAAATTGCTGTCATATTATGGTCAGTTATAGGCACAGAGATGTGTTTTATGCAGGCATAAGACTTTTGAGAACTTTAGATGATCTTACTCTAGTGACTGTGAAATGATCGATACCATATAAGTGGTGCAAAGGTATATGTTACAGGTATACATTAAAGCACCTAAAAAGTGACCCAGATAAAGCAGCAAAAAGTGTTATCCTATAGTGCTACCACTGGCATTTGCCAAAATAAATGCAACTTACTTTACTAGAAATTGTCATCAGTTTTTCATTTGTGCTGTAAAATTAGCAACTCCAGCATTGTTGGGAACAGGGAGGAGAAAACACACTACAGTTTGAAGTTTTCTGAGCTTTAAAAATGTTTTTTCAAACACTTGGTGTTTTACTACATTAGCTTAAGCATTGTGAAACATCCCATCCACCCTTGTAATTAAGCTACTGTTTATTTGTTTTTATGGAGTTTAAATTAAAACCATGATTTTTCCTACCTAAAGGGAAGCCAGGGTTGAGCAAACATCAAGAAAATCATAAAAGAGAAACTTCTGTATGATGTTGCTTGTTTTTCCTATAAAATATAAAGGGTGAAATCCTAGCCTATTGAAGTCATTGGGAGATTTGTAATTGACTTTGAAAGGCTGAGATTTTACCCTTAAGAAACACGGCTAATTTTTCCAAAAACACTCTCCGATTTGGAGTTTCGTGTATGTGCCTGCTTGGCTCTTTGACTGTGCTGAGCTTTAAAGCTCTAGAACTCAGAGTTGCTGATGCTCAGCACCACTAAAATAAACCCTCACTTGTCTTAATTTGAATGCTTAAATCACCAATGCAACAAGAATTAAAAGCTGCCTGTGGAAATTTTTAGCCTACTTCTTTAAAAAGGCTTTAAAAAAGCCTTACTGTGCATATCGGAAGCTTTGTTGTTGTTATTAAAATAAGCTGTGTGGAATAAATTGAGAGCAGAAGTGAAAACTGGCAAAAGATACAATGGTGAAAATTGCAGATTTTCAGTGCTGCCCTGGTTTTATAACCCTACCTCATTGGATATGATGAAAAAGGGGAAAAGAGCTAGTGAAATACTTCCATCAGACTCTATTAGAGATATGAAGAGTCTGAAACTACAGAAAACAGAAGTGACACATTTACAGCATTTGCAAAGGAGAGGTAGAGAGGACGGATATATTTAAAGGGCACGTTTAAATTTAGATTGGCTGTTTCAGATTATTTAAACAATTTCCTCATCACAGACTGCAGTTTTTCCTTTCTGAACTCAAGTGTTTTCCATGTTGCTATCAATCATTAGCAATAGAAACCTCTAAGAAACATCATGAGCAATTGTCTATAAAAAAATCTTTAGTATAGATTGAAATCTTGAAAGGTATACAATTATCTCTGCTTTGTGTATCTCCAGCAGATGTCATGAGTTTTTTCTCATGCTTTCTCCTTTGTTGCAACAGCAGGGCACAGTAGAGGAGAAAAAGGGAGAAATTTCTGAGAAGGTAGAAAGAAAAATCCCAAATTCAATTCACAATTCATCTGACCTCTTACTGGGATAGACTTAACAGAAGAAATGTATCATATCTCTGTGCTGGTAGAAGCAGAAGAGGTCCAAGGCCACTTCAATATGCTTTTGTTCCAGCAGAGGCATGGACTGTTTGCAAGAGCAAGCCAATGTGAGTCCTTGTTAATGTTGCATTGTAGCAATATACATAGCAAAATGTAGAAATCTGAAACACCCATGAGCATGCTGCCCACTTTGTCCAAAATCCAACTCCTTCCTTTATGCTGCCTCAAAAAAGAAGGCAAAGGCCATGCTAGGGTGGAGTGCGTACCAAACCAAGATAGTTATGGAGCACTGCATTCTTACAGACATGGGAAAACAAAGATTGATGTGGTTAGCATCACCTTTGACTTCTTCTCAATAACCTGATACAGCTGAGGTGTAAGTGCAAGTTCAGAGCAAAATTTAAACTCATACCTTTGGCGCCTTAGAAGCTGGAACTGCCAACTCTGTCACAAGACCTTTACCCCATGCAGATTTTACACCCCTAAACCAAAGAAAGGGCATATCTAACAAATGAACTGAAGTGGTTTGATGGCATATCAGAGACAGAACACGTCCTCCAAAGAAAATATTAATGATGAGAATAGTCTGACTTGATGGGTGATTCTTCTTCTAATGTGTGGCCTAAGTAGAGAAGAAGAATTGCATTCTGCATTCAAGCAGATGGCTACTTTCTTTTCTTAAGCACATTGCAAAAAGTAATTAATTTAAAAATTATGTTGGCTGTGATGCATTCAGATCACCTTAGCTTAGTGGAAGATTCACCTCCTGAAAATAATTTCTGACCACTTATTTTTTTCGGTCTGAACTCCACAAGACAAGATTTTTTTCGGTCTGTAAAAGTAAAGTCTTCATAAGAATGAATATATACATACAGGTGTTTTTTCTCTATATATTTAAAAATCTCCACATCTTGTGGAGCCCAAGAAATAGCTGAGGTTTAAAAGTTTCAATACGACATGGAAATAATTGACACTGTACTTGAATGTACAGTCTTGTTCCAGACAAAACCAGATACATAATTTGAAAATTGCCTGATGAGCACACTTACTTAGGCTTTAGGTTCTCTTTTTTTATTATTATTAACTTGTTGAAGACTTTCTTCTGTTTCCAGTTTGTTTTACACAGTTTTATATATAATTGTGCAGAATGTAATTAAACAGAGAGATAATAAACTTTTGTGGTTTTTGTAAACTTTGTAAGCAAAGGATAAATCAAAACATTAACCCCAACGTAATTAAATCATGAAGACTTTTTATATTTTATTCATATATAAACTATGAACATGCTTACTATTTAAACTTTGTATTGGGTAATGCCCAATTATATACAATATAATAAGGAAAATAAAAGTTTGAAATTTCCTTATCCTAGAAAACTTTCCTATCTGTTGTCTAGAACTGCAGTTTCTAAAAAAGTAAGTTGTAACTTATCTCCTGCTGAAAATATATGAGCTATTTAAAATAGTAACATCCTTTTAAAGGAAATCATTCCAACAAGTACTAGAGATAATGGATATAGGCAGATATTTTACAGTGCGCAAGAAAAAATACGTAGAACTTGTATATAACCTGAAAAATCTGTTAAAATTTGTAATCTGCACAGTCAAGGACATGCAGACACATACATATATATTTATGCTTGAGAAGATAATAATAAATGTGTGCAAATGAAAGCTCAACCGAACTGGAGCTAACTACATTACACACTTTGAAATAATGATCTTAGAAAGAAAAAATCTTTTACAGAAAGTCCTACATATAGGATTTATTATAGGAAATCCATGAAAATGAAATTAGACTAATTATACAGACATATATGTGTAACGAAGTACTACACATGTAAGAGGTATTAAAGGCAAAAACACATTCTTTAACAGTAGAGGAACTTTTACTAAAGAAAAGAAAACAAAAGTTTGCAAGACAAATGTCAAAGAAAAGCTTTAATTTAATTATATATGATCTATATTCAAATTGTCACACACATATGTATGTCTTCGCATTTTGTTATGGATTTTTGGCAAAAGGAAAATAATAATATGTGAATCACACTGGCTTTCCCTTTGACTCTTTTGTAAACCCAAAGGAAATCAGAGAGTCTGTTACCATTGTTAGTGTGTTAATTAGACTTCTTGAAGACAGACAGGAATGCCAAATTGTATTGTTTTTCCATAAAGGTATGAGAAGATGACATATCTGTGACCACTTCCACATTACCAGAAAGTGATTTTCCTACTCTGTTGTCACACCAATTCACCATACAAAAAAAGCATGTCAGCAGATCGTGTGCCAAAATAGTTGAATGTTTTCAACAACTTCATCCCAAAATCTGCATAATCTGTACCAAATTCTGCTCTCCAATACATTGTGGAATATTTTATCAAGGAAAGGTGTTAAGAAATTATTATGCGGATCATAGACAATACAAGCACTTCTGCTTCAATAATTAATTTCTACGCATATGTTGAATCTAAAGGGCAATTAGGATTATTTTGAACAACAAGAACTTGCCAAATGGGTAAACAGATAGGATTGAAGATTTGCATCTTCATTGTGTAAGAGTGGAGGAAATCACAGTTAAGATTTTTCCATTTCTGGACTTGGCTGAAGCTGGACAATAAGTTGTTTTGAAGATAGACTGAAAACAGTGGCTCACTGACATCTTCTTTCCATATCTATATCTACAAAATAGATAAAATAAGGTAAATAGATGTTTTCCTAACACAACTACCTACATCATTGACCATATTTATAATTGCATCGCTACAAAAAAAAATTACAATGTCAAGAATAACTCAATGTGAAGACTGTATTTTTACTTTGATCTCCATTTTCAACACTAGTTTCTAAATTCATTTTCTTGTAACATGAGGTAAGCAACACTGAAAAAAAAAAAGATCAATAAAATAAACAACATTTAAACAAAGATTAAAGTGGCATTGAGACCTTATAACCATGGGTCTTCTATGCAAATCTATTTATGTCTTAAAAAAGAAAAGCTATATTCACTATTAGAATGAGGCATGTTTTCACTGCATTTATGAAAACAGGATTTGTCTGTGTTTGTGTGTGAAGCAGGGTCAAAAAAAAGTCTACAGTTAAATCACATTAATTACTAGAGTTCTTGGATGGATATTCTGAACAGTATATGAATATATTTTCCTTTAAAACTCGACTATTCTAATTCAAAGTTGTATTTCAGTCTGCCTCTAATTTTCAACTCAACAGCTTTTTTCGCAAGCCAAAAATTCTTTTTAGGTAAGATATTTGCTTAAATGCGTTCTTATATTCTATGGTTTAATCTCAAAACAGCTATAGCAATGTGTAATAATAGCTGTGAGAATATGACACATTGTTCTTTGTTCATAGGAAATACTGCTACTACTTGGCATTATCCTTCACACCTCCAGTAAAAACATGATTGGGATACTTATGAGAAAAACTGATGTGGATGTGAGCGCAGTGAGGTGTCACCTCTAGCAACAGTGACAGTGGGCCATCTCCATTGGAGAAGATTTTTATGAATGCAAAATGGCAAAATACACAGCTAATGGTGGTGAGTATGTTGAAAAAAAAAGTGTTTGTAGCTGAGAATTTGATTTATCAAATGGTGTTACTGTGTTCTTTATATCTGTTGCCATTTCCATGGAAATAAATAGGAGGCATTACTTCTGGAGCAACCTACATTATGTGAATAAATAGGATAGAGAAGTCATCAATAGAAGTCTTAGGAAAAGAATAATTTAATCTCTATCAGTGTTTAATGGGAATAGTTTTCAAGATTATAATGGCTTACATATACCTCTGAGAAAGTCAAGCATTATTGTCCTAGAGACAGTGCAAATACATCGTGACAGTACGTTTTGTAAGGTTTGCACTCTGTATATACATGAAAGAAAGAAGACAGTGACTGCACAGCTTGTAGTAAAAATAAGACATCAAGAATAGAAATAGAAAGTGGCTTTGTGAGTAGTGCCATGTTAACTGCTTCATTTTCCTTTGGTGGAGCTGCTATACTCATAGTAATGCTGTTGAACTTCAGATACAAGACTATGGATAGTAATGAAAAGTGCTACTAATATAGTTCAACTTTTATGCCACGTGTGACTTCTTCAAATTTTCACCTATACATTTTCTATGAAAAAACAAATAACTTGAGTATTAAGTGAAACAGGTACTCCACGTACTCCCCCACTAATCATCTGTCTGTACAAAGCAATTGTTAACTGCTTTGATGTCTGATGTCTGCTGATTTTGAAAATAGGACTACTAAATTTATATTGCTCTCCTATGGGTTCTTACCTTGTACATATTTTAAAGTCCAATTTTTTGCTTCTATTTCCTGATCCGGAGCAGATTAGGCATCATTATTTTTAGATTGAGACTCCAAGAAATCTTTCAAAGGATTTTCAAACTGAAAAGGAAGATGTATCTGAAATCTGCTATGCCTAGGAGTAGCCTTCCCTTTCCCTTTCCGTTCCTTTCCTCTTTTCAGAACAAATGAATTTAGGTGACTTTGCAGAAGAAAATAGGTATATACTCTAAGGAATCAGTGGGAAACACATGACTTCCTGAAGACCATCCAGGAGATAAAAGAAAGATTAAAGCACATACTTAAAACAGTGTGGTAAACTGGCCTGAGATTTGTGCTATTTCATTTCAGCAAAGATGGAGAACCATAAGAAAGGACTGAGGAACACTTAGAGCTTTCAATCACCAACCTGTTGTATAGCTCGTGGCACTATCCTGTAAAAAGATCCTGGTTCAAGGTCTGTTTTTAAATTTTCAAATTTATCTTCTCTAACTAATTTAGGAGTCTCCAGCTTGTCATTACTTGTAAATGTACAGCTGTTCCATCCATCATCAACTTGCTAATAGGCAGTTGTGCAACTCTCAGGAGCCTATCATAAGAAATAAGAGCAGTAGGTAGCTGCTACAGCTGGAATCCCATTCTACCTCAGCAGCTCCTTAACAACATTCTCAGATGTGTAAATGATCCATTAGCAGCCCAAGGGGATTGCTACAAGAATAAAAAGCTACCATCACACATTGAGATGAACCTTTCACACTGTCATGAGAAACTGCTGGAACAGAAAATCCCTGTGCACCAAATCAGTAGAGAACAGGTCAGGAAAAAAAAATGCTAACAAATATCAAAGATAATGATGAAAACCCACTGAGATTTAATGGAGAACTGCTCTCCTGCATTAGAAGCTTTATGGGACCATTCCTATCTATATCACCTCAGTTGTTGCCTTTATTGCAGAATTAACTGCTCAGTCCAGCACACAAGCCATGGTAGCTTTCCTCGAACTTACTGTTTCTGACCTGGCTCAAAGCCTACTTTGATCTTCCTGTTGTGCTTATTGCATTTAGTCATTTCCCTTCTATTTGGCAGCCAGTTTCTCCCTGGACCCCATGACTGTTCTGCACTGCTCATTTCTCAAATTGCTCTCTCAGCAGCCCCACTGGCAGATCTGTTTCCTCATTACTAGCCATTACATCAGGTCTCCCATTTTTCATGTTTACATCTGTATTTATTTGTATGAACTTTTGTCTGCACATGTAACTGTAGCTTAAAATCATTTGAGACTATTTTCTAAATTTTTCATCATCCGTGCTTGAGGAAGTTCTGTTTTTAGCCTCACAGCATTCTAATTCTAAACCATGGTTTTTCTAACACCTTTAGTACATCCCAATGCATACCTTTTAGGTTTAAGAAGCAAACAAAAGCTTCTGCAGTAGCTATTCCCTTTGTTGATGCACAGATCATATCATTCCAGCATCAGTTCCTACTTTCCAGTCCATATATTGCATAGCCCTTGCCAGCCTCTCACAATGTGTATTCCACGTTGAATTCTTACCAGTCTCTATATTTTTCAACCCTACTACTTTTCCCATGCTAATTCCTTCAATTCATAGACATCTTGTTGGTAGTACACACCAGCTTAAAAAAAAAAAAAAAGAAGACAAGAAATTAAAAAAAAAACAAAAACACAAAGAGAGAAAAACCCAGGACTGTTTTCATATGCTCTTCTGCTGGGTAATTGTATGATCTCAGTGTCATGATTTCCTCTCCTCTCATGAGTTTCTGGCTTGTGACACACTGAAAATGTCATATGCTTACAATAATTTTTTTTGTGAGAATCCTATCAAATCCCTGAAAATAAAATAGATAATAATAAAGGCATTTTTTTGTGTTTTTAACATAAAATGCAAATTTATTTCTAGAGACTCAAGTGAGAGTTCAGAATATACTGGAAAAATCTTTGGTTCAGACTGCACTTCCTCCTACACAACTGGGATCCATTCACATATCTATCTTAAACAGTCACAAATTCTTCAAAGCAATCACAACAGACCAAACAAAAACAAACAAACAAACAAACAAGGAAACCGCACCACAAAACAACATCAGATGCTTGTGAAGACACAGATGTAGTCAGATCATGTCACTTGATCTTGTCTGGTTGTTCTTCTGGATGGCTGCAAAACCCACGACTGCACTTTCACTTCCTGATCAGTCTTCTAGAACCGGAATGCTGTTGATGACTCAACATCACCTTCAGAAACTACAACTGTTCTTCTCTGAGGAGTTTAGTTTCTGTTCTTTTTCTTTTGGCTAGATAATTTTAATGTGTTCTCTATGTCAAACGAATCCTTGAGCAATATTAACAAATACTGCTTTTCAAGCATGAAGAATAAACACCTATAATAAGAAATTTCTGCTATCTAGACTGTTTCAAGTGCAGTTATTTTACATGTATCCATTTATTTTGTTGCTCTTTTTTATTTCTGGAATGTGTAAATTGAAGAGCTTACTATATAGCTGAGTAAGATCACAAGAGATTAAGAAATCTAGGTGTGATTTATTTGACTAAATATTGATGGCTGCATCTAAGCTAGCCATCAAGGCCCCCTTTACACTCAGTAGAAAGAAGCCGTCATGTCACTGTCATTATTCATTTCATCACAAGTTGGATATCTAAAACAGATCAGAGAAATTTGGTAATTAGGACAGAAAATGTAAACTGTGCAGGAGTGGACTAAAGCCACTAACAGCCACAAGACAACTCTTCACTAAACAGAGGACTGAGGTAGAGGTAGATGTTGTCTTCCTTTTCCTTAGTGAAATCTTCCTTTCTGCTTCACAGCCTACTGTCACTACTGACTCAGAACTCAGAAATACCATGCCATCCATAAAACAGGATTAGGAAGGCTGAAAGCAAATCACAGTCCATTTTTTCTCTCCTTTTTCATTTGTTAATAATTACAAAAAATGAATTCCTAGTAGCCATGTAAATATGAATAATTCCTTCTGTCATTCCCAGATAACTTATATACCGTATGTTCATCCAAAACATAAGTTAGTTTTGAGATTGTTTAAAATTATTGCTTATAAGAGGCAGCTTTTTTTTCTACAGAATGTATGACACATTCCTGTGGTAGATCTTACTGGAATGATGTTCAGGGTCCAAGAAGGCCAGTCTCGACTGAAGGATAAGGCTGACATTATTCACCTATGACTATGTAAAAATCACCTATTGTACATTCCAAAATCTGGAAACTACCTAAAAAAACTTGGTGACCATTACAATAACACGTAAATTTCTGAAGGTAATCTGAAACTGCACAGGCTTAAATCCCTTATCTTTATATCCATGAAATATCTGTATGTTCTGATTTTCCTTCCTACTTTCACTTTGACATTGCATATATTGGTGATTTAACGTAGACTTATGTTGAGTTGAAAAAGTAGTAAATCATGGTACTGCTCTGAAACTTGTTCAATAAAGCGTGTCTATTCTGCAGACATAGGGGATTTTTAAAAGCATTTGTAAAGGAACTTCTTCTCTGCTGCGTTTTATTTCATTCAGTTAACAAGAATACTAAAGTCAATGATGTCTTCTAGAAATGGAGAACAGATGGAGATAGACTGCCCATACCATGCCAGCTGGCCAAAAAATAGTAGGTTCAATTGCAAAAGTAAGTAGTCAAATTTGCCTCTTCTGGTTAAAGTAAGATATTTAGCATTATCCATCCACAGGAAAAAGAGGTGAAAGGGGAATGTGAATCTTATATAATAGTGCATTACAACGCTCCAATCTGATGTATTTGCTTAAAAAGAAAGGTTTGCTGAGAAGCCAAAGAGATCCTTTGTTCAATATTTCTTAATTTATTCCCTATTTCCTGTAAACTTGTAGTGTATTAAACTCTCTGTTTATATTTAATTCCAATGTCCCAATTCTGCCAGTATTTGCTGGTATGATTTCTTGCTCTTTGTGTAGTTTAATAAATTGCAAATATGAATTAAAAAGAAAGGAAGAAGGAAGGAAGGAAGGAAGGAAGGAAGGAAGGAAGGAAGGAAGGAAGGAAGGAAGG